>NC_092335.1:128125714-128433928 GCF_046630445.1 Rutidosis leptorrhynchoides
TTATATGGTCTGAAGCAAGCACCGCGTGCATGGTATGAGACCTTGACAAAGTATTTGATGGATAACCGCTTCTCTCGTGGAACGATTGATACAACGCTATTCATCCGTAAAAATCACGGTCACATTCTCTTGGTTCAAATTTACGTTGATGATATTATTTTTGGTTCCACATCCCCGGCCTTATGCACAGAATTTGGTGACCTTATGGCCAACAAATTCGAAATGAGCATGCTTGACCAGTTAAATTTCTTCTTGGGGTTACAAGTAAAACAATTACCAAATGAGATTTTTATTAGTCAAACAAAGTATATCAATGATATGCTAAAACATTTTAAAATGACTGATTTAAAACCAATTGAGGACTTTACTGGATACTGATGCTAATGGGGAACCCTTTGACGTAACACTTTATCGAAGCATGGTTGGTTCTTTAATGTATCTGACTGCAAGTCGACCAGACATTACACTTGCTATAACTGTCTGTGCTCGCTTTCAGTCTAACCCTAAGAAATCTCACTCCAAAGCGGTTGTTAGGATTTTTCATTACCTTAAAGGTACACCTAACCTTGGGATCTGGTATCCTCATGGATCCAATTTCAATCTCACTACTTATACTGATGCGGATCATGGTGGTTGCCATGTTGATAGAAAAAGCATATATGGATCAATTCAGATGTTGGGGAATAGGCTAGTTGGTTGGTCATCCAAAAAGCAGAACTGTGTGTCTTTATCAACAGCTGAGTCTGAGTACATTGCTGCAGCTCACTGTTGTTCACAAGTTTTGTGGATGCAAATTCAACTTTTGGACTATGGCTTTAAGATTTCTAAGACCCCAATTTACTGTGATTCACAAAGTGCTATTGCAATTACGAGCAACCCGGTCCAGCATTCTAAGACTAAACACATTGATATTCGTTATCATTTCATTAAGGACCATGTAGAAAAAGGGGATGTAGAGTTATACTTTGTGCCTACCAAAGTGCAATTAGCTGACATGTTCACTAAACCCTTAGATAAACTTAGACTAAAGTTCTTGATCAAAGAAATTGGCATGGTAGAGTATAGTGCTTGACATTCCTTAGATCTGTTGGGACTTAAACTTAGGATCTTGTGTTTAGGGGGAGTAGATACATTCTAGGGGGAGCAACTACTTCTTTTGCTTTAGATAACATCTTTCAAGGGGGAGCCTTACTTTTAGAATTCTGTTAACTTTCTGGGATTAAATTTCAATGGTTACAAAAGGGGGAGGTAACTCATTGATATCATATTTCAAGAGGGAGTTAACTCATTTTCTTGGGAATATATCAAAATGGTGATTTACTTTCTTGTATATCACATTTTGAGGGGGAGAAAAAGGGAGAAAATGAAAAGAAAACTGTTTTTCAATAGTGAATTTCATAAATTCTTTGTTTTATCTGAAATAATTCACTAAGGCTTATATACATCTCAGTATGCAACCCGTTTTAACAATTGGTATTACTGAAGATTTGTACTTTGTACATAATTCAATATTTTCTAAGTACAAATCTTGTTTTGATAAAATTCATAAAATTGGAAAAGATAAAATCCAAAAATATTTGAATTTTACTGAATAAATGCTAATTTTAGCATTATACCGAATCTGACAACCAACAGTGCAGATTCGGTAAGTTCAAAATTTTCAATAATTGTCTCAGAAATATTTTTCATGAAAAGATTGAAATGAATATTGAGAGGAAAAGTCAATTTGTCAAGATTTGAAGTTAAATTGATAAAGTTTTGAAAAGTGGACTGTATTCGGTATAATAGGCCCATTCGGTAAAGCCCATTCGGTATTTTATCTTCGGTATCTATAAAAGGAGGGTCAAAGTCAAACTAACTCTCTTACTGTTCCTAATTACCTACCGAGTCTAACTGAACATACCGAATCTGCCTAATCTACCGAGTCCGTCCTTCTCTTTCTACAAATCTTTGGTATATTTTCATTTTAATCAATGTTTAAGATACATAATTGTAGATCTGAGATAATTAAGTGTTTATCAACCAGAAAAGATCAAAAGAACTGGATTATGACTTTTAATTTTGAAATATTGTTGATTATACCGAATCTGAGTCGTACTATTTTAATCTTTGATTAAAGTCGATTGATTTGGATAATTAACATGAAATCTTGTCTAATCTGAGTTAAATTTGATTGATTTATCATTTGATCGAGTCTGATTACATGGTTAATTGCTTATTTGATGGATTCTGTATATACCAAATGTGTTCTATCTACATTACCGAGTCTGTTCAAACAATTAACATGTTGTTATGCTTTAATTGAGTGGTTAATTGATTTTGGTTGTGTTCTTGCATGATATGTGATAGAATATGCATGTTTGAGTGACTTTCTGTTAATTTTGAAGATACAGAATCTGTTCTTGTCTTGATACCGAGTCTGACATTTGGTACCTCGAAACTTTCAGATTTTTATCTTCGAACACTTAACATGTTTATTCTGGATCTTTTTGAATTGAAAACTCAAAACTCATTTGGTTTCCAAATCTTAAAATTTTTGGCATACCGAATCTGCTTAATTGTGTTTAAAATTGACTAAGTGTTGTTCTGATTCTTTGTGTTATATAATTGACTTTGCATGATGACTTTATACTGTAATGAATATCATATGAATGTCATGTTTGTCAGTTACTTGTGCATATTTGGAATAAATGGTGTTTTTAACTTAGAAAAACCATAAAAATTATAAAATTTGAAAAATACAAAGGATTTCAAAGGCAAATAAGAATAGAGATATGTGATTTATGTTAAATATCTTGTGGTCTTCTATTTCTTATTCATACACCTAAATCGCGAACAATCACTTCATCAACTCTGAAACCAACATTCCTTGCAACTACTGGACTGCAATACTGGAGAGGCACACATTATGGCCTGCTCTCAGTACTACTGCCAGTGTGGCAATGACAGATCTGGAGCTACTTAATAGAACTATTAGGTTTGTGGAAGCTACACACCCTACTGCTGAAAATCCAGAGGGAACACAAGCTCACTTCGAATTTCAACTAAGGGGAGTTCAAGGGATGAGGAGTATCACTAAGGCTGATTTCAGGAGGATCTTCAGACTTCCTCTTGTACAGAATGCTCCTGCTTTCCCTGCTACTCAGCAAATGATGAACGCAGTCTTCGATCTTGGTTATGTTGGAGCTACCAATGTTCCACCAGCTAAGTTTCAGAAGAAATATCTGCACTCAAGGTGGTATGTGATCTTCTCAATCATCAACAGATGCTTGCTGATGACAATGAGTGGATCCGATAGGCTTACCGTGCCAATGCTGAAGTTGTTCTACTCTTTCAAAAGAGTAGAGGCTCCTAACTATGCTGAGCTTCTATGGGAACTGGTTCAGGCACAAGTTGATAAGCCAAGGGGTTCATACATCCATTGTGAAAGGTTTTTCTGTATCTTTATCCATGTAACTTTATCCATGATGCTATCACTGCTTGCAGAAATGTAAATATTTTTGTACCAGGTACACATGTATTACAGATGAAAAGATTTGGGGAGCTGAAGATGAATACCCTGATGATTTATGACAATCAATTCACTGCGCCGATTCCAAATTGGCTTGTGGGGATAGCTGTACCCCAAGACGCTCGAATGCACTCTTATTTTGAGGATGTAGGAATACCTCTTCCGAACTCGGCACAACAAGAACAAGTTGAACTCGCCTTGGTTCCAGCCCCAGAGGTTTAGGAACCTGTAGTACAACCACCCGGACCAGCTAATCCTCCACTTAGGGTGAACCTCAAACGTTCTAGGGTAGCACACCAAGCTCAACTCGTGAGGATCAGGGAGCCTAGTTCACCTAGGATTGAACCAACCCTTTCAACAACACCCAAAGTGAGCAGTGACACTGATTCTTCAGCAACTGAGTCATCTCCTGAATCTTCTCCTAAGAGAACTCAATTTATATCTGATGAGATGATTCAGACTCCGCCAACCCAACGAGTAACTAGATCTAGGACTTTGACACCCATCGTCTGCCAAACTTATACTCCAACCGTTGGTGATACGGACCAAGACCTAGAACCAATTAGGTCACCCTCACCCATCTCTGTATCACATCCAATAATAACAGTAAGCCCTACGCTAAATGAAGCGCAATCTTCGGTAGGCAAGAGATCTAAACGCAAGGATGGTAAAAAGACCACTAAGCCCATCCAATCTAAACAGGACTTAATAATAAATCCTACACAGTAAGATGCTTCGGCATCTAAGGAAGGAAAGTCTTCCTCTGCAGTAAAGTCTGCGTTGACTCAATCGATTAAGGAAACTCAATCATTGAAGTCCAGAACGGCCGAAGGGGAGCCGAAAAATCTTGAAAAGGCACCCTGCGTATCAGCTAGAAATCCTCCTGTGCCTCAACGTACAACAGGATCTCGAGGTTCGGCTTATCTTAATGAGGGAGATCTGCTGCGTCCCATGGAAACGAGTCAATATGACAATCCTTCGAGATATTTATCAGACTTCCAGCAGACTGATCCTTTGGTTCATGAAAGTGATCCATTGGTTCAAACCACTTTTCTTTCGGATTCTGAAACTCAGGGTCTGGAGGATGAGTTGTTAACTGAAAGAGATGTACCACCTCATGGTATATCAATGATTTCAGGAGTCGGAGATAGCAATATCTCTGTGAGATCGAAATCGACGGGTAGTTCTACTACTTTGTCAGATTCCCATGAGACTAAAGTCATGGAGGCGGATGCTTCGAAAGAAACTTCACCGGTGACAACTCCAGTTGTTTCCCAACCTCTATCAGAAGGGGATATCACGAATCTGACTAGTAGTATGTACAGCCCTACATATAAGTATAATACCGCACATATATCCTTACCTGCCCTCACGACAAATCAAACACTTCCATCGACATCGCCTTCAATAGATGCTGCTGCTGCTGTTCCTATTGTCACTCTACCACCATCACCCTCGCATTAACCAAATTTCTATGATGCTTTGGAGCAAGAATATTTCAGTCGTATGTTTTCTCGAGTTAATCTTGATGTTCTTCGACGCACTTCGCTTCAAGCATTGTTTCACGCTAGAGTACGATATCCACTTACTTCCTGCTCTTCTCCAATAAGTCCTCACCGTGATAATGAGCATGACGATTCTGATCCTTAGAATAGTCAAGAGGGGGAGATAGGAGTAGATGGAGATTATCTAACGGTGAACATTTCAACTAAGGGTGGTGGTGTGAGGTCTTCATCAGTTTCTCAAGCTCAACAGGTTCAGACGGAATCAGAAATGGTTTCTATTAATGATGAAATTGATGATAAGGAGCCTGAGCAAGTTATTATTCCAATTGTACATTCAGAGGCTGATGGTGGACCGGTAGATGAGGATTTGAACTTAAGTGATTTCTATCTTGAAGAAACATATGATGATGGGTTTGTCATTCTAAGCAAATTATCTTCAGTATCTTCAATCCCGGAAAATGTAGAGATTGTAGATGAAGGGAATCCTGATCTAGTAACTAAAAGTGATGATGAAATGGATTCTTCTGATGATGATGAAGACAATCTTTATGTTAATCTAAATGATGATGATATCTTTGATCATATTGAAGATGATAATGCTCTAACCGATGATGCGACAAATCCTACTAATCATTCATCGAATTCTACACCTTCATCAAATTCAAATCCAACAAATGCTAATGAAAGCTCAACTTCTGGTACATCTACATCAAGTGAAACAGTGAATTCCAGATTCAAATACAACCATGGTATATTCTTTAAGAATCGGGAAAAAGATTGTTATTGGGAGTTGAACACGATTTCATTACTTTACGAAACACATTCATCGAGGAGAATGCTTACAAGATCTTCTGCATTAGCGAAACACCAAGGAGTAAAAGATTTACTTATATAGGATTACGGTTGCTTCCAGCAAGTGAAAGAAACTGGTATGAGTTTATGTGGAGGAAACATATCAACTGAAGGTATTTCATATGCCCGAGAGACAAAATTAATTAATGTGGCCAATTTGTTATGATCCAAGTCGGGTCATACCCAATAACAAACCGTCAACACTTTTATGTATTTATTTTAATTAAGTGGATCTTTAAAATAAATACTTGACACTTAAACTTTAGAAATTAGTTTTCTAAAGATAAATTGCAAGAAATAATTATTTGGATAATTATATATACACAAGTTTAATTGTTTGATTAAACTTAAATGTGTGTTATATTTTATAAGTGGTTTATGAAGTATAATTTTATAAAAGGTTTATAAAATTATAAAAGAAAGGTGCATGCAAGTAATTACAAATATTATAAGGTTTAGCAAAAAAAAAAAAAAAAAAAAAAGGGGAAAAGGTGGGACGGTTTTGGGAGTCCCAAAAACACCCATGCTTTGCCTTTAAACTTGTAATTACTCTACCTAATCTCATTACTTATTGCATCTTCCCAAAAACACACTTTAATCTTGCTTTTTTTGAATTAGCAAAACTTTCTTCCTACTCCTCTCAACTTGGCCGAATTACTTGGGCTTGAACAAGGGTTCATTAGTTGATTTTTGCTAGTTAATAAGTGTACAAAATCCTAACCAAGAAGAAGGGTGTTGATACTAAGGTTTGTGGGTATTATCTCTTGAGGTTTCAAGTTAGAAACTAGCTTCACTTCAACATCTTCATCTTGCTTCTTCAACCTCCACTTTGGAGAAGGTATAAACACCTTTACTAGCTCTATTTACATTTTAGTATATTTACAAGACTAGATCTATGAAATGGAATTCATGTTTAAAAGGTTAAACACATATATAAGTTTTTCTTGCAAATAAATGCTTCCGCTTTAAATCTAATAACATGCATGTTTATGAAACTTGTTTATATGTTGAAGTCCATCAATGGTATCTAGAGCCAAAGTCTTGTTAATATGCTTCTTGTTTTTGGCTAGAAAACTCATTTATTTTACAATCTACTAACATGCATGAAAGTAGAATGAAAAAATCATGAGTTTTGGTGGGTTCTATGGTTTGGCCGAATTTTATGGGTCCCAAAAGTGGGTTTGGGACTTCAAGTTTGGCCAAGATTTGTTGTTATGTTGTTGTTCACAATCGAGCCTAGACCATGTGTTTGTTTGGTTGAATGATTTGGTTATTATTCGTGGTTGTAATTCATTCATTTTGGTTTGTAATAAGTTGTAATTGTTCTTGTAATTTTGATGTAATTCATTCTATTTTGGTATGTAAAAATAGAGTAGGTTGTTATTTCATTTTCTAGAAAAATTGTATTAGGATATAATTTTGTAAAATGAAAATGAAGATTCAAGATGAAGATTACAAGATGGAGCTTATGAAGTTACAAGATTAAGTGGGAGATTTTGTATAAAATCTCTTACTTTGGTTAACCCTCTTTGGTGACATTTGTTTTTTGGCTAAACAAATGTCCACCATAATGGCTCCCGATTGTGAACATATTTTGTTATGCATGTTTGTGTATGTTTGTATGTTTGGTTGCTACAAGTTTATCACATGTTAACACTTGCATAATACATTATAAATGGTTATAATAAAACATAACAAAAGGCACTAATAATTGGTTATTAGACCTAAATAAAATGGTTTATTTAAAAGGTAACAAATTGGCTTATAACTAGTAATTGGTTTTACTAAAAGGACATGAAAATAGGTTTTCATAATACACTACACACCAAATGCATGTTGGTGTATAGCATTTTGTTTTCTAAAACTAGAATGTAGAAAACATAAAATCCCTTTAACTAAAACAAGGTAAACAAGTTAAACGCCATCCTTTTGTGGAAACACTTAGACATATTAGGAATCTCTTGATGGGATAAAGGTCACCTAACCGTCATGAGTGAACTAATATGAATAAGGTACACTTCGCATACATGTGGGATAAAGGTCACCTAACCACTTGTATGTTAAGTCTACATGTTTACACAAGTAGGACGACTTGATTTGGGAATCATGAACTTAGGGTCACCGAAGCATGAGGAACAAATAGGCGTTGATGGGATTAATATGCCATGCAAAAGGATTGCATGATCCCATAACTTAGAAGTTGCAAAAGGATTGCAATTGTCATTATGACTACCTAGCTAAATCAAATCACGGGATAAAGGTCACCTAACCGAAATTTGATTTACCGTTGGATTCTAATATTTAATAAAACAAATTAAGAGGGTATTGTTTATTAAATCTAAAATCGATACTTAAAATGAACTTTTTTGAATTTTATAGATGGCCGCTAATAACAACAACAACATGCAAAACACACCACTTAACATGAACAACCTATCGTTACGGTCTCTCCTCGAGAAAGACAAACTCAACCATACCAACTTTATGGATTGGTTCCGGAATCTTCGGATTGTCCTCAAACAAGAGGATAAAGCGTATGTAATTGAGGACCCCATTCCCGATCAACCGGATGAGAATGATGTGGAGGCAATGGCCTCTTACGATAAGTATTGCCACGACTCCCTTCAAGTCTCATGCTTAATGCTTGGGACTATGATACCCGAACTCCAAAAGGATTTCGAGCATCATAGTGCATACGACATGATAACGCAATTGAAAGAGATGTTCCTCCAACAAGCGCGTGTCGAGCGCTTCGAAACGGTTCGGGCGCTACATGCTTGTCGTATGGACGATACCCAATCGGTTTCATCTTATGTACTTAAGATGAAAAGCCTCATCGATCGTGCTAACCGTCTCAACCTAAACATTTCTAATGAGTTAGCCACCGATCTTATCCTTAACTCCCTATCAAAAAGGTTTGATCAATTTGTAATCAATTACAATATGAATGGGATGGATAAGAGCATAGGTGAGCTTCACGGTATGCTTAGAACGGCGGAAACTAGCATGGGTAAAAGGGCTTTACCCGTGTTAGCAATCGATCAAGGTGGATCCAAAGGTAACACCTCTAAGCCAAAGGTGGCTAAGAGAAAAGGACCCGCCCATCAAGGCAAAGGGAAGGGGAAGATGGTTACCCCAACCATCAACAAGGCTAAGAAGCAAAAGGTAGCCGAGAAGGCAAACCCCAAAGAAGACCCGTGTTTCGGTTGCGGTGAAATGGGTCACTGGAAGCGAAATTGCCCGGTCTATCTTAAGGAGTTGAAGGACAAGAGGGATGCGGGGCAAACCTCAGGTAATATATATATGGTATATATTGAGCTTAATATTACTTCTTCTAATACATGGGTATTAGACACGGGATGTGGAACTCATATTTGCAATTCTTTGCAGGGGTTCAAAAGAAGTGATCATAAGGCGGGAACATCAAGTCTCTATATGGGCAATGGTGCAAAGGTGCATGTTAAAGCTCAAGGAGATTTTGTTTTGAAGCTTCCAAGTGGATTGGAACTTATTTTAGAAAATGTTTTGTATGCACCGGATTTATGTCGAAACATTATTTCTATTTCCCGCTTAAAACAATGTGGTTACGTTGTTATTTTTATTGATGATGATATTCATGTTTCTAAAGATAATGTATTCTATTTCAAGGCTTCGCCTTCAAATGGAATTTATGAATTGGTTCATGATGACGCATCATCGAGCTCTATATACCATACTAGCACCAAGAAACTCAAAAGGGATTTGAGTGATTCCTATTTATTGCATTGTCGCCTTGGTCACATAAACAAGAACCGAATGCATACACTTCAAAAGAATGGACTTTTGAAATCAAATGAAATGGATTCGTTTGATGTATGTGAATCTTGTTTACAAGGCAAGATGACTAAAGCACCTTTCAAAGGGACTTATGAAAGGGCTAAAGATTTATTGGGATTAATACATTCGGATGTATGTGGACCCTTTAAACCCATGACTAGGAATGGTGAAAGATACTTTGTTACTTTCATTGATGACTTTAGTCGTTTCGGATATGTCTACTTATTAAGACACAAGGACGAAACGTTCGAAGCATTCAAAGAATATCAAAACGAAGTACAAAATCAACTCAATAAAACAATAAAGGTACTTCGTACCGATAGAGGAGGTGAATACCTAAGCGATGCCTTCCAAGATCATCTTAGGAGTTGTGGGATTATCTCACAACTTACTCCACCCGGAACACCCCAACTTAATGGAGTTTCCGAAAGGAGGAACCGAACCCTAATGGATATGGTTCGATCTATGATGGCAAGAAGCTCGTTACCTCTATCATTTTGGGGTTATTGTCTAAGCTCCGCGGCTCGTATTTTAAATATGGCCCCAACCAAGAAAGTGGAACGAACTCCTCATGAGATGTGGTTTGGAAAACCTCCTTCTCTTTCATACTTGAAAGTATGGGGATGTGAAGCTTATCCTAAGCGTTATGTAGCAAATAAGCTACATGCTCGATCCACAAAGTGTATCTTCATAGGATATCCCAAAGATGACATGGGATATTACTTCTATGATCCATCCGAGCAAACGGTATTTGTTGCTCGGAAAGCGGAATTCCTTGAAACCAAGTTCCTTATGGAAGGTGATGGTGAAAGGAAGATTGATCTTGTAGAGGTACAAGATCAAGCCGATGATACACAATTGGTTGGCACTAGTACTCAACATGAGGATGTTGAAAATGATCAAGTGGATGATCAAGGTACACAAGACGTTCGAAGATCTAGTAGGATTAGTAATCCTCCCGAGAGATATGGGTTTCTCGTGGAAGGTTGCTATACGGTTGATTTGGATGAACCGACAAACTACAAAGATGCTTTATCAAGAATTGATAAAGATAAATGGCAGGAAGCCATGAACGCCGATATGCAATCCATGTATGAAAACCAAGTTTGGGAACTTGTTGTGCAACCTCCTAGCTCCAAGCTAGTTGATTGCAAATGGCTTTTCAAGAAGAAAACCGACATACATGGAAACTTGGAAACATACAAAGCTAGACTTGTAGCAAAAGGTTTCACTCAAACTCAAGGGGTTGATTATGATGAAACTTTCTCGCCTGTGGCAATGCTAAAGTCTATTAGGATATTATTTGCCATTGCTGCTCACTATGACTATGAAATATGGCAAATGGATGTCAAAACCGCTTTCCTAAATGGATATCTTGAGGAAGATGTCTATATGGTACAGCCCGAAGGTTTTGTTGATCCGAAAAATCCTAAAAAGGTATGCAAGTTAAAGAAATCAATCTACGGATTGAAACAAGCATCTAGAATGTGGAATCATCGTTTTAATGAAGAAGCAAAGAAATTTGGCTTCATTAAAAATGGTGATGAAGCTTGTGTATACAAGAAGGCTAGTGGGAGCTCTATAATGTTCCTTGTGCTATATGTGGATGACATATTATTGTTTGGGAATGATATCACCACAATGCAAGAAGTCAAAACTTGGCTAAAGAGTTGCTTCTCCATTAAGGATCTTGGAGAAGCACAATACATATTGGGGATTGGGATCTATAGGAATAGATCCAAGAGATTGATAGGTTTAAGTCAAAGTGCATACATTGATAAAATCTTGAAAAGGTTCAAGATGGAAAACTCTAAGAAGGGTTTGGTACCTATTCAAAAGGGAACCGTTCTCAGTTCATCTCAGTGTCCTACCACGAAAGATGAACAAGAGAGAATGAAGAAAGTCCCATATGCATCTGCTATTGGGTCTATCATGTATGCAATGATATGTACTAGACCGGATGTGTCATGCGCTCTAAGCTTGACAAGTAGATACCAGAATAACCCAGGAAATAGTCATTGGACTGCGGTTAAATGTATATTGAAATACCTTAGAAGGACTAAGGATATGTTTCTAATATATGGGTCTGGTGAGGAGGAACTCGCTATAAAAGGTTACGTGGACGCGAGTTTCCAAACTGATCGAGATGACTCTCGATCACAATCCAGTTATGTCTTCATGTTGAATGGTGGTGCGGTCTCTTGGAAGAGCTCAAAACAGGAAGTTGTTGCGTTATCCACTACAGAGTCGGAGTACATTGCCGCCTCATTGGCAGCTCAGGAAGCTGCATGGATGAAGAAATTCATCGACGACTTAGGAGTGGTCCCTTCCATTCAGGACCCTCTTGAGATCTTTTGTGACAACGAGGGTGCGATTGCTCAAATCAAGGAACCTCGTGCTCATCAAAAGACTCGTCACATTGAGCGGAGATTCAACTACATCAGGGATGAGGTTGAAAAGGGAAAGATATGTATTCATAAGGTTCACACAGATCAAAATGTTGCGGATCCACTCACAAAGCTTTTACATGGGCCAAAACATGAGGGACATGTTTGTGCATTAGGGCTTCGATATTCTAGTGATTGGAATTGATCTATTTTATGTATTGTGTCGGAACGAATTAGTTCAAACTCATTAATATAATTATGGTATTAATTTAATTATGAGTCATGTTCCAATTTTGCATATTTTATCCATGAATAAACTATTATTCTAAATTCCGTAGTTGATCACATTTGTGGGAACAAGTGTGAGGTCTAGACTATTATGAACTTGGATTGGTTAACATTCAAATGGTGAATGTAGGGCAAGGTTGCAACCAAGGTTCATAGATATTTGTGGGACACAAATATTGGAAGACCCGCTCTCAAGATTTACTATATGGAGCCTTTGTGGTTGATCACATGTAATCTTGAGTAAAGGAGAATATCATTATATCCTCAGACCTGAGACACATATTGGGTTCAGACATTCACCGAATATTGTGCCTTGATTCTTTCCTTCGCTATTCTGAAACATGGTAGTACATAAGGGAGGCTTCAGGTATGGTACGAAGTGTAGTGTCTCGGACGTATGTAGTCAAGATGGAATTTGTCCCTCTTGTTCGTTGAGAGTCAGATGTCTAAGGCCTGATAAAGTTAGATCTATAAGAGAGTGATCATTCTATGTCTCTTGGATTTGACATGACATCTAGGACAAAAGGATATATTGAGAGATTGATATTGCTCAAAATAGATATATCATTAGTCGCAATATCAAGTCTTTTTCATTGTTTTTCCATTTGTATTTGTATAGTCTCCTTGTATAATTCATTGTATTGTAGTTAACTTTAGAATCATTGTGTAACTGAAGAAATATGGAAGATATTAAGAAATATGGAAGAAGTATGGAAGATATTTGCAAGAGAAAACGAAACAGTGCCTAAAAGCCCACCAGGACGCCGTCTAGTTATTCGGGACGCCGTCCTGGCCTTTGAATTGGGACGCCATCTAAGGGAACCGGGACGCCGTCTTGCCCTTTATACCGGGACGCCGTCCTGCCTTTTAGGACGACGTCCCGTAGTAGGTGTACCCGACTTTTCTGCTTTTTACCTAATTTCTTCACTTTAAAGGTTCATTTTTTTGGGACTGTTTCATAAGGGACGAACCAGGGAGTACAGAAACAGAATTTTCAGAAGCTTAGAGGACGATTCAAGGTGATCCTTGGAGTAATCCAGGATCACCTAATTCATCATTCCAATCCAAATTCAAGAATCATCAGGATCATCATCCAAGATTGCTTCAAGAGGTTGATTCTTTCAGTTCAATGAATTCTATCTTTATTTCCAGTTTGTTATTGTCTTTAAATATGATTGTTAGCTAGCTCTTTTATGCTTGTCTAGATTAATAACCAAGGTGTTGAATGTAATCTTATTGATTGAATGTATTATGCGTGATAGATTAAAGCTTGAATTAAGAACCATGCTTATTGCTGTTAAAAATCATTTGTATCTAGTTAATTGATATGTTGTTGATAAAGAGAACTCTTGTTGATGTATCATATTGATTTACAATCAACTTGTCTTAGATTGATTGTTTGCTAAACCGGACCAAGGGGGTAAACTAGATTAAAACGGTTAAACAAAATAGGAATGAATTGTGTAGAGCGAACGCAAAGACAATTGTTATTCAAGTATTTGATCTTGTTGATCAACTAGTCACAAACGAAAAGGTCTAAGTAATAGGGAACCCTCGCTTAGTAATTCTAGTTTGAGTACTCGCTAAAGAGAACTCTTGGCGGGTCGATTTAGGCGATTAGCATGCTTATAATAGTTGTTTGATTACAAATACAAGAACCATAGTGAAAAGGGAACCCTTGATCTTGTTATTGTGTTTGCGTGTTTTTCCGAGAGAACTCTTAGTAAACCTATTAGATAACTTACACACATAATTATTCAATCATGCCTTAATATCAAAACTTACATTCAATATCGAGGGTAAAAAGTCTAGATGAGCATATTCCTTTTATTTGTTATAAAAACTATCTTTCATCTTCATAAACCTAAAATACCAAAAATTATTGTCTTTAAACTTATTCCTTTATTGATTTGCCCATCGTTAAAGGGCAACCCAATATCTTGTACTTGTGTGATTCCTTTTATTTTAGCTTAATCACAATTTAGTTCATACAATCTTAATTTGCACATATAACTGTCCTTGGAACGATACACGGATTTTACCATTATCTATACTACTACACGATCGGGTACACTGCCCGTTAGTGTGTGTAATCTTTAAAACCGGTACTTTCCATACGATAAATTCATATACCACTTTCCGCACATCAAGTTTTTGGCGCCGCTGCCGGGGACAGTTGTGTCAAGATAAGAATTGTTGACTAAGTTGTGATTATTATTTTCTTAGATTTTATCATTTTTTGTAGAATTTTTTGTTATTATTTTTCTTTCACTGTTTAGTGTCGGTGCTTTTATTCTTTTCTTGTTTTTGTCAGTTGCAGGAAAATGGTTGACCATAGGAATATGACAATGGGTGAGAGAATGAGAGTAGAACGGAGGAAACTAATCGAATTATATTTATCTCCTAGTGTTACCAACGAGGGGTACCAAAAGAAAGAAGAAGATGAAGTTGTGGTTAACATTAAAAACATGTCTATGAAAGAAAGGATGATAGCCGAAGGTTTCTGCCCGTGTTTTTATGGGTCTTGGCAATGTTGCATGAATCCGAACGTTAAACATTCGAGTCCCCTACCCACTATGCAACATGCTACCGATCATTATTCACCGTTGATTCTGTTTCCGGAAAATTCAAATGTGACAGAATCCAGTCTAGCTCCACAACTTGTAACTTCACAATCTATTTTGCAAGACGAACTGGTTGTTGAAAAATGTACTCGTTTAGATCCACTTTCTGAGCTTTTGCAGGATTTCCCGGAGTTACATTCTTACTCTTCTAGTTATATAGATGAGATTGTGTTAAAGGAGGAAAACGGTTTGCTACTCGTTCTCATGGCTAATGGTTATGAACCTACAACTGAAGAATTAAAGGAAGTGAAGCTGGAAATTGAGCCCCGCTCAATAGTTGAGATTCACAGCGGGTCCATGCTTATTCCAGAGGATGTCAAGTTGGGGAATACAATATTTAAAGACCCATTTGACCAAGATCCACCAATAAGAATAAAAGTGTTACTGAAAACCGCACTTGGAGGGGAGTCATGTGTTAACCCTCGGGTTAGGTCATCCTTTTTCGGGAAACTGAAAAAGGATTTATCACATATAATATACACCACCCGAGGTGTAAATGATTGGCTCACTATTTTGATTCGTGGAACTTTTTCCACCGACTTCACGTCTCGTCCGATAAAGTGTGGGGGACTTTAACCCCACTAGGCATTAAATTCTGGGGTCGGGTCGAGTGCATGACGCGTTAATAAAAGTGCACGAGGTTTTTCAAGGTTTTAGTGACACAAGCATTAAAATTCAGCAAGGTACCTATCAACTTTGAATTTGTGTGATGAAGATCAAGGACTGAAGGATGCGCCATCGCTCACCTATATCCCACGATCTCCGGTTTTTGAACATAGGTTTTTCGAACTCCCTTTTCACACTATTGTCCTCTCAAATTTAAATTTTACTGATTTTAAGTAATGAGGGCATTACTTAATCTTAAGTGTGGGGGGATGGTATAAATTCTCGCGGGTATTCAACTTGGCTTATTTTCGTAATTTAATGGGAAATTTTAAAATTTTTGAACTAAAAGTCTTAACGAAAGAGCCAAGTGTGGGGGATTTTACCAATCTTTTCGAATTACTATCACCAAATTTTATTAAGAAAAATGTTTAAAGTACTTTTGGCTTGAAAGGAAAAAGAATAATGTCACTAAACCTAAAGGATGTATCTAGTCCATCCTTGAAGGAAGTAAAGTCTTCCGAATTCTTGTCTTACTTGATATAGCATACTTCCTAAACTATGTCATTTCATACCAATATCATATCACGATATACGGTACAGTGGGAAGGGTAAGTCTTGAACTTTCAAACCCGAAAATAAACTTGGTAGGGTAAATCCAAGTCGCTATCCAGTGCAAGACCGATTACGGTGTATAAGCTGGAGCAGGATCTGTCCCGCGCGATAGCTTAGTCTTCGCAGTTTTAACCCTTGATATTAAATGTACAAAATTGTCATGAAAGACCGATATTTATATCGCGTCAGGGGGCGCCCGGTTAAGAGTTCCATGATACTACAATCATGGGGGCGGATAGCTTGCTAATCGCCGACCGAGACTTCGGTTTTCAGTTACCCTCAACCGGAATTTGAGGTTAAAACCGGAAAACGTGTCTAGTGTAAAAACTAGCATGACATTTTCAAAATCATAAAACGTTTTCTTAAGATCCATTTTTCCCTAAGGATCCAAAATTTTCAATACTTGCAACGAAGTTCACCTCTCCCGATTAATCCAAATGTGTGCGTGTGTTTCATATATTGTGTGTGTAACTCAATGAGTGTGTGTTCCAATTGTGTAACATATAGCGTGAGTTTTGTGTTCCAAAAGAACGTGTGTGTTTCGTGTGATTAGTGTGGACTTGTGTACTATATTGTGTGAGTGTGATTCCAATAAATGTGTGATCCAATAAATGTGTGTGTGTTTCATATTTTTGTTTTGTATTTGAGTGTTTAAAACAAGACTTGCTTGAGGACAAGCAAGAGATAAGTGTGGGGGATTTTGATATTGCTCAAAATAGATATATCATTAGTCGCAATATCAAGTCTTTTTCATTGTTTTTCCATTTGTATTTGTATAGTCTCCTTGTATAATTCATTGTATTGTAGTTAACTTTAGAATCATTGTGTAACTGAAGAAATATGGAAGATATTAAGAAATATGGAAGAAGTATGGAAGATATTTGCAAGAGAAAACGAAACAGTGCCTAAAAGCCCACCAGGACGCCGTCTAGTTATTCGGGACGCCGTCCTGGCCTTTGAATTGGGACGCCGTCTAAGGGAACCGGGACGCCGTCTTGCCCTTTATACCGGGACGCCGTCCTGCCTTTTAGGACGACGTCCCGTAGTAGGTGTACCCGACTTTTCTGCTTTTTACCTAATTTCTTCACTTTAAAGGTTCATTTTTTTGGGACTGTTTCATAAGGGACGAACCAGGGAGTACAGAAACAGAATTTTCAGAAGCTTAGAGGACGATTCAAGGTGATCCTTGGAGTAATCCAGGATCACCTAATCCATCATTCCAATCCAAATTCAAGAATCATCAGGATCATCATCCAAGATTGCTTCAAGAGGTCGATTCTTTCAGTTCAATGAATTCTATCTTTATTTCCAGTTTGTTATTGTCTTTAAATATGATTGTTAGCTAGCTCTTTTATGCTTGTCTAGATTAATAACCAAGGTGTTGAATGTAATCTTATTGATTGAATGTATTATGCGTGATAGATTAAAGCTTGAATTAAGAACCATGCTTATTGCTGTTAAAAATCATTTGTATCTAGTTAATTGATATGTTGTTGATAAAGAGAACTCTTGTTGATGTATCATATTGATTTACAATCAACTTGTCTTAGATTGATTGTTTGCTAAACCGGACCAAGGGGGTAAACTAGATTAAAACGGTTAAACAAAATAGGAATGAATTGTGTAGAGCGAACGCAAAGACAATTGTTATTCAAGTATTTGATCTTGTTGATCAACTAGTCACAAACGAAAAGGTCTAAGTAATAGGGAACCCTCGCTTAGTAATTCTAGTTTGAGTACTCGCTAAAGAGAACTCTTGGCGGGTCGATTTAGGCGATTAGCATGCTTATAATAGTTGTTTGATTACAAATACAAGAACCATAGTGAAAAGGGAACCCTTGATCTTGTTATTGTGTTTGCGTGTTTTTCCGAGAGAACTCTTAGTAAACCTATTAGATAACTTACACACATAATTATTCAATCATGCCTTAATATCAAAACTTACATTCAATATCGAGGGTAAAAAGTCTAGATGAGCATATTCCTTTTATTTGTTATAAAAACTATCTTTCATCTTCATAAACCTAAAATACCAAAAATTATTGTCTTTAAACTTATTCCTTTATTGATTTGCCCATCGTTAAAGGGCAACCCAATATCTTGTACTTGTGTGATTCCTTTTATTTTAGCTTAATCACAATTTAGTTCATACAATCTTAATTTGCACATATAACTGTCCTTGGAACGATACACGGATTTTACCATTATCTATACTACTACACGATCGGGTACACTGCCCGTTAGTGTGTGTAATCTTTAAAACCGGTACTTTCCATACGATAAATTCATATACCACTTTCCGCACATCAAGTTTTTGGCGCCGCTGCCGGGGACAGTTGTGTCAAGATAAGAATTGTTGACTAAGTTGTGATTATTATTTTCTTAGATTTTATCATTTTTTGTAGAATTTTTTGTTATTATTTTTCTTTCACTGTTTAGTGTCGGTGCTTTTATTCTTTTCTTGTTTTTGTCAGTTGCAGGAAAATGGTTGACCATAGGAATATGACAATGGGTGAGAGAATGAGAGTAGAACGGAGGAAACTAATCGAATTATATTTATCTCCTAGTGTTACCAACGAGGGGTACCAAAAGAAAGAAGAAGATGAAGTTGTGGTTAACATTAAAAACATGTCTATGAAAGAAAGGATGATAGCCGAAGGTTTCTGCCCGTGTTTTTATGGGTCTTGGCAATGTTGCATGAATCCGAACGTTAAACATTCGAGTCCCCTACCCACTATGCAACATGCTACCGATCATTATTCACCGTTGATTCTGTTTCCGGAAAATTCAAATGTGACAGAATCCAGTCTAGCTCCACAACTTGTAACTTCACAATCTATTTTGCAAGACGAACTGGTTGTTGAAAAATGTACTCGTTTAGATCCACTTTCTGAGCTTTTGCAGGATTTCCCGGAGTTACATTCTTACTCTTCTAGTTATATAGATGAGATTGTGTTAAAGGAGGAAAACGGTTTGCTACTCGTTCTCATGGCTAATGGTTATGAACCTACAACTGAAGAATTAAAGGAAGTGAAGCTGGAAATTGAGCCCCGCTCAATAGTTGAGATTCACAGCGGGTCCATGCTTATTCCAGAGGATGTCAAGTTGGGGAATACAATATTTAAAGACCCATTTGACCAAGATCCACCAATAAGAATAAAAGTGTTACTGAAAACCGCACTTGGAGGGGAGTCATGTGTTAACCCTCGGGTTAGGTCATCCTTTTTCGGGAAACTGAAAAAGGATTTATCACATATAATATACACCACCCGAGGTGTAAATGATTGGCTCACTATTTTGATTCGTGGAACTTTTTCCACCGACTTCACGTCTCGTCCGATAAAGTGTGGGGGACTTTAACCCCACTAGGCATTAAATTCTGGGGTCGAGTCGAGTGCATGACGCGTTAATAAAAGTGCACGAGGTTTTTCAAGGTTTTAGTGACACAAGCATTAAAATTCAGCAAGGTACCTATCAACTTTGAATTTGTGTGATGAAGATCAAGGACTGAAGGATGCGCCATCGCTCACCTATATCCCACGATCTCCGGTTTTTGAACATAGGTTTTTCGAACTCCCTTTTCACACTATTGTCCTCTCAAATTTAAATTTTACTGATTTTAAGTAATGAGGGCATTACTTAATCTTAAGTGTGGGGGGATGGTATAAATTCTCGCGGGTATTCAACTTGGCTTATTTTCGTAATTTAATGGGAAATTTTAAAATTTTTGAACTAAAAGTCTTAACGAAAGAGCCAAGTGTGGGGGATTTTACCAATCTTTTCGAATTACTATCACCAAATTTTATTAAGAAAAATGTTTAAAGTACTTTTGGCTTGAAAGGAAAAAGAATAATGTCACTAAACCTAAAGGATGTATCTAGTCCATCCTTGAAGGAAGTAAAGTCTTCCGAATTCTTGTCTTACTTGATATAGCATACTTCCTAAACTATGTCATTTCATACCAATATCATATCACGATATACGGTACAGTGGGAAGGGTAAGTCTTGAACTTTCAAACCCGAAAATAAACTTGGTAGGGTAAATCCAAGTCGCTATCCAGTGCAAGACCGATTACGGTGTATAAGCTGGAGCAGGATCTGTCCCGCGCGATAGCTTAGTCTTCGCAGTTTTAACCCTTGATATTAAATGTACAAAATTGTCATGAAAGACCGATATTTATATCGCGTCAGGGGGCGCCCGGTTAAGAGTTCCATGATACTACAATCATGGGGGCGGATAGCTTGCTAATCGCCGACCGAGACTTCGGTTTTCAGTTACCCTCAACCGGAATTTGAGGTTAAAACCGGAAAACGTGTCTAGTGTAAAAACTAGCATGATATTTTCAAAATCATAAAACGTTTTCTTAAGATCCATTTTTCCCTAAGGATCCAAAATTTTCAATACTTGCAACGAAGTTCACCTCTCCCGATTAATCCAAATGTGTGCGTGTGTTTCATATATTGTGTGTGTAACTCAATGAGTGTGTGTTCCAATTGTGTAACATATAGCGTGAGTTTTGTGTTCCAAAAGAACGTGTGTGTTTCGTGTGATTAGTGTGGACTTGTGTACTATATTGTGTGAGTGTGATTCCAATAAATGTGTGATCCAATAAATGTGTGTGTGTTTCATATTTTTGTTTTGTATTTGAGTGTTTAAAACAAGACTTGCTTGAGGACAAGCAAGAGATAAGTGTGGGGGATTTTGATATTGCTCAAAATAGATATATCATTAGTCGCAATATCAAGTCTTTTTCATTGTTTTTCCATTTGTATTTGTATAGTCTCCTTGTATAATTCATTGTATTGTAGTTAACTTTAGAATCATTGTGTAACTGAAGAAATATGGAAGATATTAAGAAATATGGAAGAAGTATGGAAGATATTTGCAAGAGAAAACGAAACAGTGCCTAAAAGCCCACCAGGACGCCGTCTAGTTATTCGGGACGCCGTCCTGGCCTTTGAATTGGGACGCCGTCTAAGGGAATCGGGACGCCGTCTTGCCCTTTATACCGGGACGCCGTCCTGCCTTTTAGGACGACGTCCCGTAGTAGGTGTACCCGAATTTTCTGCTTTTTACCTAATTTCTTCACTTTAAAGGTTCATTTTTTTGGGACTGTTTCATAAGGGACGAACCAGGGAGTACAGAAACAGAATTTTCAGAAGCTTAGAGGACGATTCAAGGTGATCCTTGGAGTAATCCAGGATCACCTAATCCATCATTCCAATCCAAATTCAAGAATCATCAGGATCATCATCCAAGATTGCTTCAAGAGGTCGATTCTTTCAGTTCAATGAATTCTATCTTTATTTCCAGTTTGTTATTGTCTTTAAATATGATTGTTAGCTAGCTCTTTTATGCTTGTCTAGATTAATAACCAAGGTGTTGAATGTAATCTTATTGATTGAATGTATTATGCGTGATAGATTAAAGCTTGAATTAAGAACCATGCTTATTGCTGTTAAAAATCATTTGTATCTAGTTAATTGATATGTTGTTGATAAAGAGAACTCTTGTTGATGTATCATATTGATTTACAATCAACTTGTCTTAGATTGATTGTTTGCTAAACCGGACCAAGGGGGTAAACTAGATTAAAACGGTTAAACAAAATAGGAATGAATTGTGTAGAGCGAACGCAAAGACAATTGTTATTCAAGTCTTTGATCTTGTTGATCAACTAGTCACAAACGAAAAGGTCTAAGTAATAGGGAACCCTCGCTTAGTAATTCTAGTTTGAGTACTCGCTAAAGAGAACTCTTGGCGGGTCGATTTAGGCGATTAGCATGCTTATAATAGTTGTTTGATTACAAATACAAGAACCATAGTGAAAAGGGAACCCTTGATCTTATCATTGTGTTTGCGTGTTTTTTCGAGAGAACTCTTAGTAAACCTATTAGATAACTTACACACATAATTATTCAATCATGCCTTAATATCAAAACTTACATTCAATATCGAGGGTAAAAAGTCTAGATGAGCATATTCCTTTTATTTGTTATAAAAACTATCTTTCATCTTCATAAACCTAAAATACCAAAAATTATTGTCTTTAAACTTATTCCTTTATTGATTTGCCCATCGTTAAAGGGCAACCCAATATCTTGTACTTGTGTGATTCCTTTTATTTTAGCTTAATCACAATTTAGTTCATACAATCTTAATTTGCACATATAACTGTCCTTGGAACGATACACGGATTTTACCATTATCTATACTACTACACGATCGGGTACACTGCCCGTTAGTGTGTGTAATCTTTAAAACCGGTACTTTCCATACGATAAATTCATATACCACTTTCCGCACATCAAGTTTTTGGCGCCGCTGCCGGGGACAGTTGTGTCAAGATAAGAATTGTTGACTAAGTTGTGATTATTATTTTCTTATATTTTATCATTTTTTGTAGAATTTTTTGTTATTATTTTTCTTTCACTGTTTAGTGTCGGTGCTTTTATTCTTTTCTTGTTTTTGTCAGTTGCAGGAAAATGGTTGACCATAGGAATATGACAATGGGTGAGAGAATGAGAGTAGAACGGAGGAAACTAATCGAATTATATTTATCTCCTAGTGTTACCAACGAGGGGTACCAAAAGAAAGAAGAAGATGAAGTTGTGGTTAACATTAAAAACATGTCTATGAAAGAAAGGATGATAGCCGAAGGTTTTTGCCCGTGTTTTTATGGGTCTTGGCAATGTTGCATGAATCCGAACGTTAAACATTCGAGTCCCCTACCCACTATGCAACATGCTACCGATCATTATTCACCGTTGATTCTGTTTCCGGAAAATTCAAATGTGACAGAATCCAGTCTAGCTCCACAACTTGTAACTTCACAATCTATTTTGCAAGACGAACTGGTTGTTGAAAAATGTACTCGTTTAGATCCACTTTCTGAGCTTTTGCAGGATTTCCCGGAGTTACATTCTTACTCTTCTAGTTATATAGATGAGATTGTGTTAAAGGAGGAAAACGGTTTGCTACTCGTTCTCATGGCTAATGGTTATGAACCTACAACTGAAGAATTAAAGGAAGTGAAGCTGGAAATTGAGCCCCGCTCAATAGTTGAGATTCACAGCGGGTCCATGCTTATTCTAGAGGATGTCAAGTTGGGGAATACAATATTTAAAGACCCATTTGACCAAGATCCACCAATAAGAATAAAAGTGTTACTGAAAACCGCACTTGGAGGGGAGTCATGTGTTAACCCTCGGGTTAGGTCATCCTTTTTCGGGAAACTGAAAAAGGATTTATCACATATAATATACACCACCCGAGGTGTAAATGATTGGCTCACTATTTTGATTCGTGGAACTTTTTCCACCGACTTCACGTCTCGTCCGATAAAGTGTGGGGGACTTTAACCCCACTAGGCATTAAATTCTGGGGTCGAGTCGAGTGCATTTCGCGTTAATAAAAGTGCACGAGGTTTTTCAAGGTTTTAGTGACACAAGCATTAAAATTCAGCAAGGTACCTATCAACTTTGAAATTGTGTGATGAAGATCAAGGACTGAAGGATGCGCCATCGCTCACCTATATCCCACGATCTCCGGTTTTTGAACATAGGTTTTTCGAACTCCCTTTTCACACTATTGTCCTCTCAAATTTAAATTTTACTGATTTTAAGTAATGAGGGCATTACTTAATCTTAAGTGTGGGGGGATGGTATAAATTCTCGCGGGTATTCAACTTGGCTTATTTTCGTAATTTAATGGGAAATTTTAAAATTTTTGAACTAAAAGTCTTAACGAAAGAGCCAAGTGTGGGGGATTTTACCAATCTTTTCGAATTACTATCACCAAATTTTATTAAGAAAAATGTTTAAAGTACTTTTGGCTTGAAAGGAAAAAGAATAATGTCACTAAACCTAAAGGATGTATCTAGTCCATCCTTGAAGGAAGTAAAGTCTTCCGAATTCTTGTCTTACTTGATATAGCATACTTCCTAAACTATGTCATTTCATACCAATATCATATCACGATATACGGTACAGTGGGAAGGGTAAGTCTTGAACTTTCAAACCCGAAAATAAACTTGGTAGGGTAAATCCAAGTCGCTATCCAGTGCAAGACCGATTACGGTGTATAAGCTGGAGCAGGATCTGTCCCGCGCGATAGCTTAGTCTTCGCAGTTTTAACCCTTGATATTAAATGTACAAAATTGTCATGAAAGACCGATATTTATATCGCGTCAGGGGGCGCCCGGTTAAGAGTTCCATGATACTACAATCATGGGGGCGGATAGCTTGCTAATCGCCGACCGAGACTTCGGTTTTCAGTTACCCTCAACCGGAATTTGAGGTTAAAACCGGAAAACGTGTCTAGTGTAAAAACTAGCATGACTTTTTCAAAATCATAAAACGTTTTCTTAAGATCCATTTTTCCCTAAGGATCCAAAATTTTCAATACTTGCAACGAAGTTCACCTCTCCCGATTAATCCAAATGTGTGCGTGTGTTTCATATATTGTGTGTGTAACTCAATGAGTGTGTGTTCCAATTGTGTAACATATAGCGTGAGTTTTGTGTTCCAAAAGAACGTGTGTGTTTCGTGTGATTAGTGTGGACTTGTGTACTATATTGTGTGAGTGTGATTCCAATAAATGTGTGATCCAATAAATGTGTGTGTGTTTCATATTTTTGTTTTGTATTCGAGTGTTTAAAACAAGACTTGCTTGAGGACAAGCAAGAGATAAGTGTGGGGGATTTTGATATTGCTCAAAATAGATATATCATTAGTCGCAATATCAAGTCTTTTTCATTGTTTTTCCATTTGTATTTGTATAGTCTCCTTGTATAATTCATTGTATTGTAGTTAACTTTAGAATCATTGTGTAACTGAAGAAATATGGAAGATATTAAGAAATATGGAAGAAGTATGGAAGATATTTGCAAGAGAAAACGAAACAGTGCCTAAAAGCCCACCAGGACGCCGTCTAGTTATTCGGGACGCCGTCCTGGCCTTTGAATTGGGACGCTGTCTAAGGGAACCGGGACGCCGTCTTGCCCTTTATACCGGGACGCCGTCCTGCCTTTTAGGACGACGTCCCGTAGTAGGTGTACCCGACTTTTCTGCTTTTTACCTAATTTCTTCACTTTAAAGGTTCATTTTTTTGGGACTGTTTCAAAAGGGACGAACCAGGGAGTACAGAAACAGAATTTTCAGAAGCTTAGAGGACGATTCAAGGTGATCCTTGGAGTAATCCAGGATCACCTAATCCATCATTCCAATCCAAATTCAAGAATCATCAGGATCATCATCCAAGATTGCTTCAAGAGGTCGATTCTTTCAGTTCAATGAATTCTATCTTTATTTCCAGTTTGTTATTGTCTTTAAATATGATTGTTAGCTAGCTCTTTTATGCTTGTCTAGATTAATAACCAAGGTGTTGAATGTAATCTTATTGATTGAATGTATTATGCGTGATAGATTAAAGCTTGAATTAAGAACCATGCTTATTGCTGTTAAAAATCATTTGTATCTAGTTAATTGATATGTTGTTGATAAAGAGAACTCTTGTTGATGTATCATATTGATTTACAATCAACTTGTCTTAGATTGATTGTTTGCTAAACCGGACCAAGGGGGTAAACTAGATTAAAACGGTTAAACAAAATAGGAATGAATTGTGTAGAGCGAACGCAAAGACAATTGTTATTCAAGTCTTTGATCTTGTTGATCAACTAGTCACAAACGAAAAGGTCTAAGTAATAGGGAACCCTCGCTTAGTAATTCTAGTTTGAGTACTCGCTAAAGAGAACTCTTGGCGGGTCGATTTAGGCGATTAGCATGCTTATAATAGTTGTTTGATTACAAATACAAGAACCATAGTGAAAAGGGAACCCTTGATCTTGTTATTGTGTTTGCGTGTTTTTTCGAGAGAACTCTTAGTAAACCTATTAGATAACTTACACACATAATTATTCAATCATGCCTTAATATCAAAACTTACATTCAATATCGAGGGTAAAAAGTCTAGATGAGCATATTCCTTTTATTTGTTATAAAAACTATCTTTCATCTTCATAAACCTAAAATACCAAAAATTATTGTCTTTAAACTTATTCCTTTATTGATTTGCCCATCGTTAAAGGGCAACCCAATATCTTGTACTTGTGTGATTCCTTTTATTTTAGCTTAATCACAATTTAGTTCATACAATCTTAATTTGCACATATAACTGTCCTTGGAACGATACACGGATTTTACCATTATCTATACTACTACACGATCGGGTACACTGCCCGTTAGTGTGTGTAATCTTTAAAACCGGTACTTTCCATACGATAAATTCATATACCACTTTCCGCACATCAAGTTTTTGGCGCCGCTGCCGGGGACAGTTGTGTCAAGATAAGAATTGTTGACTAAGTTGTGATTATTATTTTCTTATATTTTATCATTTTTTGTAGAATTTTTTGTTATTATTTTTCTTTCACTGTTTAGTGTCGGTGCTTTTATTCTTTTCTTGTTTTTGTCAGTTGCAGGAAAATGGTTGACCATAGGAATATGACAATGGGTGAGAGAATGAGAGTAGAACGGAGGAAACTAATCGAATTATATTTATCTCCTAGTGTTACCAACGAGGGGTACCAAAAGAAAGAAGAAGATGAAGTTGTGGTTAACATTAAAAACATGTCTATGAAAGAAAGGATGATAGCCGAAGGTTTCTGCCCGTGTTTTTATGGGTCTTGGCAATGTTGCATGAATCCGAACGTTAAACATTCGAGTCCCCTACCCACTATGCAACATGCTACCGATCATTATTCACCGTTGATTCTGTTTCTGGAAAATTCAAATGTGACAGAATCCAGTCTAGCTCCACAACTTGTAACTTCACAATCTATTTTGCAAGACGAACTGGTTGTTGAAAAATGTACTCGTTTAGATCCACTTTCTGAGCTTTTGCAGGATTTCCCGGAGTTACATTCTTACTCTTCTAGTTATATAGATGAGATTGTGTTAAAGGAGGAAAACGGTTTGCTACTCGTTCTCATGGCTAATGGTTATGAACCTACAACTGAAGAATTAAAGGAAGTGAAGCTGGAAATTGAGCCCCGCTCAATAGTTGAGATTCACAGCGGGTCCATGCTTATTCCAGAGGATGTCAAGTTGGGGAATACAATATTTAAAGACCCATTTGACCAAGATCCACCAATAAGAATAAAAGTGTTACTGAAAACCGCACTTGGAGGGGAGTCATGTGTTAACCCTCGGGTTAGGTCATCCTTTTTCGGGAAACTGAAAAAGGATTTATCACATATAATATACACCACCCGAGGTGTAAATGATTGGCTCACTATTTTGATTCGTGGAACTTTTTCCACCGACTTCACGTCTCGTCCGATAAAGTGTGGGGGACTTTAACCCCACTAGGCATTAAATTCTGGGGTCGAATCGAGTGCATGACGCGTTAATAAAAGTGCACGAGGTTTTTCAAGGTTTTAGTGACACAAGCATTAAAATTCAGCAAGGTACCTATCAACTTTGAAATTGTGTGATGAAGATCAAGGACTGAAGGATGCGCCATCGCTCACCTATATCCCACGATCTCCGGTTTTTGAACATAGGTTTTTCGAACTCCCTTTTCACACTATTGTCCTCTCAAATTTAAATTTTACTGATTTTAAGTAATGAGGGCATTACTTAATCTTAAGTGTGGGGGGATGGTATAAATTCTCGCGGGTATTCAACTTGGCTTATTTTCGTAATTTAATGGGAAATTTTAAAATTTTTGAACTAAAAGTCTTAACGAAAGAGCCAAGTGTGGGGGATTTTACCAATCTTTTCGAATTACTATCACCAAATTTTATTAAGAAAAATGTTTAAAGTACTTTTGGCTTGAAAGGAAAAAGAATAATGTCACTAAACCTAAAGGATGTATCTAGTCCATCCTTGAAGGAAGTAAAGTCTTCCGAATTCTTGTCTTACTTGATATAGCATACTTCCTAAACTATGTCATTTCATACCAATATCATATCACGATATACGGTACAGTGGGAAGGGTAAGTCTTGAACTTTCAAACCCGAAAATAAACTTGGTAGGGTAAATCCAAGTCGCTATCCAGTGCAAGACCGATTACGGTGTATAAGCTGGAGCAGGATCTGTCCCGCGCGATAGCTTAGTCTTCGCAGTTTTAACCCTTGATATTAAATGTACAAAATTGTCATGAAAGACCGATATTTATATCGCGTCAGGGGGCGCCCGGTTAAGAGTTCCATGATACTACAATCATGGGGGCGGATAGCTTGCTAATCGCCGACCGAGACTTCGGTTTTCAGTTACCCTCAACCGGAATTTGAGGTTAAAACCGAAAAACGTGTCTAGTGTAAAAACTAGCATGACATTTTCAAAATCATAAAACGTTTTCTTAAGATCCATTTTTCCCTAAGGATCCAAAATTTTCAATACTTGCAACGAAGTTCACCTCTCCCGATTAATCCAAATGTGTGCGTGTGTTTCATATATTGTGTGTGTAACTCAATGAGTGTGTGTTCCAATTGTGTAACATATAGCGTGAGTTTTGTGTTCCAAAAGAACGTGTGTGTTTCGTGTGATTAGTGTGGACTTGTGTACTATATTGTGTGAGTGTGATTCCAATAAATGTGTGATCCAATAAATGTGTGTGTGTTTCATATTTTTGTTTTGTATTCGAGTGTTTAAAACAAGACTTGCTTGAGGACAAGCAAGAGATAAGTGTGGGGGATTTTGATATTGCTCAAAATAGATATATCATTAGTCGCAATATCAAGTCTTTTTCATTGTTTTTCCATTTGTATTTGTATAGTCTCCTTGTATAATTCATTGTATTGTAGTTAACTTTAGAATCATTGTGTAACTGAAGAAATATGGAAGATATTAAGAAATATGGAAGAAGTATGGAAGATATTTGCAAGAGAAAACGAAACAGTGCCTAAAAGCCCACCAGGACGCCGTCTAGTTATTCGGGACGCCGTCCTGGCCTTTGAATTGGGACGCCGTCTAAGGGAACCGGGACGCCGTCTTGCCCTTTATACCGGGACGCCGTCCTGCCTTTTAGGACGACGTCCCGTAGTAGGTGTACCCGACTTTTCTGCTTTTTACCTAATTTCTTCACTTTAAAGGTTCATTTTTTTGGGACTGTTTCATAAGGGACGAACCAGGGAGTACAGAAACAAAATTTTCAGAAGCTTAGAGGACGATTCAAGGTGATCCTTGGAGTAATCCAGGATCACCTAATCCATCATTCCAATCCAAATTCAAGAATCATCAGGATCATCATCCAAGATTGCTTCAAGAGGTCGATTCTTTCAGTTCAATGAATTCTATCTTTATTTCCAGTTTGTTATTGTCTTTAAATATGATTGTTAGCTAGCTCTTTTATGCTTGTCTAGATTAATAACCAAGGTGTTGAATGTAATCTTATTGATTGAATGTATTATGCCTGATAGATTAAAGCTTGAATTAAGAACCATGCTTATTGCTGTTAAAAATCATTTGTATCTAGTTAATTGATATGTTGTTGATAAAGAGAACTCTTGTTGATGTATCATATTGATTTACAATCAACTTGTCTTAGATTGATTGTTTGCTAAACCGGACCAAGGGGGTAAACTAGATTAAAACGGTTAAACAAAATAGGAATGAATTGTGTAGAGCGAACGCAAAGACAATTGTTATTCAAGTCTTTGATCTTGTTGATCAACTAGTCACAAACGAAAAGGTCTAAGTAATAGGGAACCCTCGCTTAGTAATTCTAGTTTGAGTACTCGCTAAAGAGAACTCTTGGCGGGTCGATTTAGGCGATTAGCATGCTTATAATAGTTGTTTGATTACAAATACAAGAACCATAGTGAAAAGGGAACCCTTGATCTTGTTATTGTGTTTGCGTGTTTTTCCGAGAGAACTCTTAGTAAACCTATTAGATAACTTACACACATAATTATTCAATCAGGCCTTAATATCAAAACTTACATTCAATATCGAGGGTAAAAAGTCTAGATGAGCATATTCCTTTTATTTGTTATAAAAACTATCTTTCATCTTCATAAACCTAAAATACCAAAAATTATTGTCTTTAAACTTATTCCTTTATTGATTTGCCCATCGTTAAAGGGCAACCCAATATCTTGTACTTGTGTGATTCCTTTTATTTTAGCTTAATCACAATTTAGTTCATACAATCTTAATTTGCACATATAACTGTCCTTGGAACGATACACGGATTTTACCATTATCTATACTACTACACGATCGGGTACACTGCCCGTTAGTGTGTGTAATCTTTAAAACCGGTACTTTCCATACGATAAATTCATATACCACTTTCCGCACATCAGAGATTCACCTAAATCATATTCGAGATGGGAACTCGAAAGGGATGATGTTATTGAATGGCACTAAATCATAACACATTGGGGGTGATGGACGGTCGTTAGGTGGTATCCGTCACTTGCATTAATTCCTTATGTTTCTCGTGCAAGTGGGAGATTGAAGGTATTTCATATGCCCGAGAGACATAATTAATTATTGTGGCCAATTTGTTATGATCCAAGTCGGGTCATACCCAATAACAAACCGTCAACACTTTTATGTATTTATTTTAATTAAGTGGATCTTTAAAATAAATACTTGACACTTAAACTTTAGAAATTAGTTTTCTAAAGATAAATTGCAAGAAATAATTATTTGGATAATTATATATACACAAGTTTAATTGTTTGATTAAACTTAAATGTGTGTTATATTTTATAAGTGGTTTATGAAGTATAATTTTATAAAAGGTTTATAAAATTATAAAAGAAAGGTGCATGCAAGTAATTACAAGTATTATAAGGTTTAGCAAAAAAAAAAAAAGGGGAAAAGGTGGGACGGTTTTGGGAGTCCCAAAAACACCCATGCTTTGCCTTTAAACTTGTAATTACTCTACCTAATCTCATTACTTCTTGCATCTTCCCAAAAACACACTTTAATCTTGCTTTTTTTGAATTAGCAAAACTTTCTTCCTACTCCTCTCAACTTGGCCGAATTATTTGGGCTTGAACAAGGGTTCATTAGTTGATTTTTGCTAGTTAATAAGTGTACAAAATCCTAACCAAGAAGAAGGGTGTTGATACTAAGGTTTGTGGGTATTATCTCTTGAGGTTTCAAGTTAGAAACTAGCTTCACTTCATCATCTTCATCTTGCTTCTTCAACCTCCACTTTGGAGAAGGTATAAACACCTTTACTAGCTCTATTTACATTTTAGTATATTTACAAGACTAGATCTATGAAATGGAATTCATGTTTAAAAGGTTAAACACATATATAAGTTTTTCTTGCAAATAAATGCTTCCGCTTTAAATCTAATAACATGCATGTTTATGAAACTTGTTTATATGTTGAAGTCCATCATCAACAAAGATGAAGATGACTTGTGTAGTGACCCGAACTTTTCCATGTTTATATATATTAATTGAGATTGATATTTACATGATTAAATGTTTCCAACATGTTAAGCAATCAAACTTGTTAAGACTTAATTAATTGAAATATGTTTCATATAGACAATTGACCACCCAAGTTGACCGGCGATTCACGAACGTTAAAACTTGTAAAAATGACATGACGATATATATATGGATATACATATGGTTAACATGAGATTATGATAAGTAAGTATCTCCATAAGTATATTAACAATGAGTTATATACATATAAACAAGACTACTAACTTAAGGATTTCGAAACGAGACATATATGTAACGATTATCGTTGTAACGACATTTAAATGTATATATATCATATTAAGATATATTAATATATCATAATATCATGATAATATAATAATTTAACATCTCATTAGATATAATAAACAATGGGTTAACAACATTTATTGAGATCGTTAACTTAAAGGTTTCAAAACAACACTTACATGTAACGAATAACGATGACTTAACGACTCAGTTAAAATGTATATACATGTAGTGTATTTAGATGTATTAAAATACTTTTGGAAGACTTCAAGACATATATCAAAACACTCATACTTAACGAAAATGGTTACAGTTACTTTCCCATTCTTTTCTTTCATCAAGAATTCTAGTCGTATTCTTACCCGTATTATACACAGCTTCAAAACGTACTTACTATGGGTATATACCAATAGGAACTAGCATGGGATTCCACTCTTGATTATGTCATGTATGACTAATCAATTTTAATTTCTACCATGAGCTAGTCAACTAACTAGAACTCCTTTTAACCCCACTCACTACTCACCAATTACCACTCATCATTCACTCCATTTCACTTCCAATTCTCTTTCTAATTCTCTCTCAACACACACACACACACTATTATGAATGTATTTTTCCAGTAGTTAATCATCATCTTCATAAAAAATCACTTCAAGAATCAAGCTATAATCATCATAGGAAGAACACTTCAAGAACACTTCAAAAATCCCTTCAAGTTTACTAATTTACTTCCAAGCTTTCTAATCCAATCCAAGTAATCATCTAAGATCAAGAAACCTTTGTTATATACAGTAGGTTATCTTTCTTATTCAAGGTAATATTCATATTCAAACTTTGATTCAATTTCTATAACTATAAACTATCTTAATTCGAGTAAAAATCTTACTTGAACTTGTTTTTGTGTCATGATCCTACTTCAAGAACTTTCAAACCATCCAAGATCCTTTGAAGCTAGATCATTTCTTGTCACTTCCATTAGGTTTACCTACTAAACTTGAGGTAGTAATGATGTTCATAACATCATTCGATTCATATATATAAAACTATCTTATTCGAAGGTTTAAACTCGTAATCACTAGAACATAGTTTAGTTAATTCTAAACTTGTTCGCAAACAAAAGTTAATCCTTCTAACTTGACTTTTAAAATTAACTAAACACATGTTCTATATCTATATGATATGCTAACTTAATGATTTAATACCTGGAAACACGAAAAATACCGTAAAACCGGATTTACGCCGTCGTAGTAACACCGCGGGCTGTTTTGGGTTAGTTAATTAAAAACTATGATAAACTTTGATTTAAAAGTTGTTATTCTGAGAAAATGATTTTTATTATGAACATGAAACTATATCCAAAAATTATGGTTAAACTCAAAGTGGAAGTATGTTTTCTAAAATGGTCATCTAGACGTCGTTCTTTCGACTGAAATGACTACCTTTACAAAAACGACTTGTAACTTATTTTTCCGACTATAAACCTATACTTTTTCTGTTTAGATTCATAAAATAGAGTTCAATATGAAACCATAGCAATTTGATTCACTCAAAACGGATTTAAAATGAAGAAGTTATGGGTAAAACAAGATTGGATAATTTTTCTCATTTTAGCTACGTGAAAATTGGTAACAAATCTATTCCAACCATAACTTAATCAACTTGTATTGTATATTATGTAATCTTGAGATACCATAGACACGTATACAATGTTTCGACCTATCATGTCGACACATCTATATATATATTTCGGAACAACCATAGACACTCTATATGTGAATGTTGGAGTTAGCTATACAGGGTTGAGGTTGATTCCAAAATATATATAGTTTGAGTTGTGATCAATACTGAGATACGTATACACTGGGTCGTGGATTGATTCAAGATAATATTTATCGATTTATTTCTGTACATCTAACTGTGGACAACTAGTTGTAGGTTACTAACGAGGACAGCTGACTTAATAAACTTAAAACATCAAAATATATTAAAAGTGTTGTAAATATATTTTGAACATACTTTAATATACATGTATATATTGTTATAGGTTCGTGAATCAACAGTGGCCAAGTCTTACTTCTCAACGAAGTAAAAATCTGTGAAAGTGAGTTATAGTCCCACTTTTAAAATCTAATATTTTTGGGATGAGAATACATGTAGGTTTTATAAATGATTTACAAAATAGACACAAGTACGTGAAACTACATTCTATGGTTGAATTATCGAAATCGAATATGCCCCTTTTTATTAAGTCTGGTAATCTAAGAATTAGGGAACAGACACCTTAATTGACACGAATCCTAAAGATAGATCTATTGGGCCTAACAAACCCCATCCAAAGTACCGGATGCTTTAGTACTTCGAAATTTATATCATATCCGAAGGGTGTCCCGGAATGATGGGGATATTCTTATATATGCATCTTGTTAATGTCGGTTACCAGGTGTTCACCATATGAATGATTTTTATCTCTATGTATGGGATGTATATTGAAATATGAAATCTTGTGGTCTATTGTTACAATTTGATATATATAGGTTAAACCTATAACTCACCAACATTTTTGTTGACGTTTAAAGCATGTTTATTCTCAGGTGAATACTAAGAGCTTCCGCTGTTGCATACTAAAATAAGGACAAGATTTGGAGTCCATGTTTGTATGATACTGTGTAAAAACTGCATTCAAGAAACTGATTTCGATGTAACATATTTGTATTGTAAACCATTATGTAATGGTCGTGTGTAAACAGGATATTTTAGATTATCATTATTTGATAATCTACGTAAAGCTTTTTAAACCTTTATTTATGAAATAAAGGTTATGGTTTGTTTTAAAAATGAATGCAGTCTTTGAAAAATGTCTCATATAGAGGTCAAAACCTCGCAACGAAATCAATTAATATGGAACGTTTTTAATCAATAAGAATGGGACATTTCAGTTGGTATCATAGCGTTGGTCTTAGAGAACCAGAATTTTGCATTAGTGTATCTTATCGAGTTTGTTAGGATGCATTAGTGAGTCTGAACTTCGACCGTGTTTACTTGAAAAATGATTGCTTAACAAATTTTGTTGGAAACTATATATTTTTAACATGTGAATATTATGTGATATGTTAATCTCTTAACGCGTTTGATATTATGTGATAGATGTCTACCTCTAGAACAAGTCCCATTGACTCACCTAATAATAATGAAGAGTCAAATGTAAATTGGAATGATTCGTGGACTGATTCACAAGTTCCCGAAGAGGAACCGGAAGAAGAGTCGGAACCAGAAGAAGAATCGGAACCGGAAGAAGAATCGGAACCGGATGAAGAAATAGAACCGGTGGGGGAAATAATAAAACGGTTGAGTAAAAGAAAATCCTCAACCAACCGACCAAGGTTAATTATGGTCAATGGTGTTTCCGCTAAGGAAGCAAAATATTGGGAGGATTACCAATTCTCCGATGAATCGGATTTTGACGAGAATTCCGATGATGTTATAGAAATTACCCCAACTGAATTTAAAAAGGCAAAAGAAAATAATAAGGGAAAGGGCATAAAAATAGAGAAATCTAATTCCAACCCCGATGAACTTTATATGTATCGTCAACCCCCGAAGTCCTTAAGTTGTAACAATGACCCGGGAACCTCTAAACCACCAGGTTTTTCTAAACCAATGTGGAAAACGATGGCTCGTATTAGGGGAACATCATATATCCCTAGAAACTTGGCAAAACGAACCAAAACCGAAGAAGAAGAAACAAGCGAGTCGGAATAAGATAGTTGTATTCGTGTGGTGTAATATATGTAATATAGTGTGCTTATGCTTTATGATATATGTAAAAATTGCTTGTATTAATAAGTATTTTTTTTTATGAATCTAACTCTTGTCTATTTTACAGTATAAAAACACAAAATGGATAGACAACCCAATATTTTAAGAGACCTACCTGGAGACATGATTGATGAAATCTTGTCTAGAGTCGGTCAGAATTCTTCGGCACAACTATTTAAGGAGAGATCAGTTTGTAAGACATTCGAAGAACGTTCCAAGAATGCCTTGGTTTATAAAAGGCTTTCGTTCGAAAGATGGGGGATATCACATTGGGAAATCCATAAGTTACGATGTATTTACTTTGACGCATATATTGCAGGGAACCCAAATGCTATTTTACGCAATGGGTTAAGAAATTATTTTGACTCAATATATCCGAATATTGGACTTCGTGATTTAGAAAAAGCAGCTAACATGCAACATAAAGAAGCATGTTATGCTTACGGATTAGTAATGTTCGCTTCTCACCAAAGTGAGAACAAGAACATCGGCCTACAACTATTAAACAAAACGTTCCCACAAGTGACGGAGTCGGTAATTGGGGTAAGAAATGAGGTTTTTAGATTGTTACGGGACTGTTGGACATTACGTAACCCTCGTCCCTTTGACGACGTTAAAACACGCTATCTTATCAACGGCCATAACGGTTATGTTCCACAAGACCAAGGATGGGAAGTAGTCCTAGTAAAACCAGAATGTATGACTTGTTTCTGGACATATGAATTACGTGTCTTTATTGCCTTTGCTGAACGACTTGTGTACTAGCTAGAATTATCTTCACAACTATCTTGTATAAAAGTTATTGTGTGCTATATTTTATGCTTTATGTAAAATAAGCGGTATTGTAAGTTTGTAAAATATTGTATAAAAGTTTGAACGCGAAATATTATTATAATCAGTTTTTCATATAGAATTGTAGTAGTTGAATTGTATATTAGCTACTAAGTATGAACTTAACGGGTAGGTACTACCCGAATTTAAACTTATAAAACGCTAATATGAAGAAAAAGCTTTTATAAATGAGTTCATATTATGCTACGAAATACTATTAACTACTCTTAATATTCTGTATGATTAACTTGTTCCATTTGACTATTTTGAAGGAAATGGCACCGACTACTCGACATACCGTGAATATGAATGAAGAGGAATTCTGTACTTTTCTAGCTTCAAACATAGCCGCAGTACAGGCTGCGCTACATACCAACAATAACCTTGGATCTAGCAGTACAGGAAATCGTGTAGGATGCACCTACAAAGAATTCACTGCCTGCAAACCTTTGGAATTTGATGGAACCGAAGGACCGATCGAATTGAAACGGTGGACCGAGAAGGTCGAATCGGTATTTGCCATAAGTAAGTGTACTGAAGAGGACAAAGTAAAGTACGCTACGCATACCTTCACAGGTTCTGCGTTAACATGGTGGAATACCTATCTAGAGCAAGTGGGACAAGACGATGCGTACGCACTACCGTGGTCAGCATTCAAGCACTTGATGAACGAGAAGTACCGTCCCAGAACCGAGGTCAATAAGCTCAAGACAGAACTTAGAGGGTTACGAACCCAAGGATTTGATATTACCACGTACGAAAGACGATTCACAGAATTGTGCTTATTATGTCCGGGAGCATTCGAAGATGAGGAAGAGAAGATCGACGCGTTTGTGAAAGGATTACCGGAAAGAATCCAAGAAGATATAAGTTCACACGAGCCCGCCTCCATACAACAGGCATGTAGAATGGCTCACAAACTAGTGAACCAGATTGAAGAAAGAATTAAAGAACAGAATGCTGAAGAGGCCAATGTGAAGCAAGTCAAAAGAAAGTGGGAGGAAAACGGTGATAAGAATCACCAATACAACAACAACAACAATTACAACAATAATCGCAACAATTATCCCAACAATCGCAACATCAATCTCAACTACAACAAACGGCCCAACAACAACAACAACAACAACAACAACAACAACAGCAACTACAACAATCATCCCAACAATAATAATAACCGCAACAACAACAACAATCAGAAGCAGCTATGCCAAAGGTGTGAAAAGTATCACTCGGGGTTCTGCACCAAATTTTGAAACAAGTGTAAAAGAAATGGTCATAGCGCGGCGAAGTGCGAGGTCTACGGACCAGGGGTTAATAGAACGAAATGAACAAATGGTGTCGGAACGAGTAATGGCGGAGCAAGTAGTGTCGGAGCAAGTTATGCCAATGTAGTTTGTTATAAATGTGGAAAACCGGGCCACATTATTAGAAATTTCCCGAACCAGGAGAACACGAATGGACAAGGCCGCGGAAGAGTTTTCAATATTAATGCGGCAGAGGCACAAGAAGACCCGGAGCTTGTTACGGGTACGTTTCTTATTGACAATAAATCTGCTTATGTTTTATTTGATTCGGGTGCGGATAGAAGCTATATGAGTAGAGATTTTTGTGCTAAATTAAGTTGTCCATTGACGCCTTTGGATAGTAAATTTTTACTCGAATTAGCAAATGGTAAATTAATTTCAGCAGATAATATATGTCGGAATCGAGAAATTAAACTGGTTAGCGAAACATTTAAGATTGATTTGATACCAGTAGAGTTAGGGAGTTTTGATGTGATAATTGGTATGGACTGGTTGAAAGAAGTGAAAGCAGAGATCGTTTGTTACAAAAATGCAATTCGCATTATACGAGAACAAGGAAAACCTTAATGGTGTACGGAAAAAAGGGCAACACGAAGCTACATCTTATTAGTAATTTGAAGGCACAAAAACTAATAAGAAAAGGTTGCTATGCTGTTCTAGCACACGTCGAGAAAGTACAAACTGAAGAAAAGAGCATCAATGATGTTCCCATTGCAAAAGAATTTCCCGATGTATTTCCGAAAGAATTACCGGGATTACCCCCACATCGATCCGTTGAATTTCAAATAGATCTTGTACCAGGAGCTGCACCAATAGCTCGTGCTCCTTACAGAATCGCACCCAGCGAGATGAAACAACTGCAAAGCCAATTACAAGAACTTTTAGAGCGTGGTTTCATTCGACCAAGCACATCATCGTGGGGAGCTCCTGTTTTGTTTGTCAAGAAGAAAGATGGTACATTCAGGTTGTGTATCGACTACCGAGAGTTAAACAAACTTACCATCAAGAATCGCTACTCACTACCGAGAATCGACGACTTATTTGATCAACTACAAGGCTCGTCTGTTTATTCAAAGATTGACTTACGTTCCGGGTATCATCAAATGCGGGTGAAAGAAGATGATATTCCAAAGACTGCTTTCAGAACACGTTACGGTCATTACGAGTTTAGGGTCATGCCATTTGGTTTAACTAATGCACCAGCTGTGTTCATGGACCTTATGAACCGAGTGTGTGGACCATACTTTGACAAGTTTGTCATTGTTTTCATTGATGACATACTTATTTACTCAAAGAATGACCAAGAACACGGTGAACATTTGAGAAAGGTGTTAGAAGTATTGAGGAAGGAAGAATTGTACGCTAAGTTTTCAAAGTGTGCATTTTGGTTGGAAGAAGTTCAATTCCTCGGTCACATAGTGAACAAAGAAGGTATTAAGGTGGATCCGGCAAAGATAGAAATTGTTGAAAAGTGGGAAACCCCGAAAACTCCGAAACACATACGCCAGTTTTTAGGACTAGCTGGTTACTACAGAAGGTTCATCCAAGACTTTTCCAGAATCGCAAAACCCTTGACTGCATTAACGTATAAAGGGAAGAAATTTGAATGGAATGATGAACAAGAGAAAGCGTTTCAGTTATTGAAGAAAAAGCTAACTACGGCACCTATATTGTCATTGCCTGAAGGGAATGATGATTTTGTGATTTATTGTGACGCATCAAAGCAAGGTCTCGATTGTGTATTAATGCAACGAACGAAGGTGATTGCTTATGCGTCTAGACAATTGAAGATTCACGAACAAAATTATACGACGCAAGATTTGGAATTAGGCGCGGTTGTTTTTGCATTAAAGACTTGGAGGCACTACTTATATGGGGTCAAAAGTATTATATATACCGACCACAAAAGTCTTCAACACATATTTAATCAGAAACAACTGAATATGAGGCAGCGTAGGTGGATTGAATTGTTGAATGATTACGACTTTGAGATTCGTTACCACCCGGGAAAGGCAAATGTGGTAGCCGATGCCTTGAGCAGGAAGGACAGAGAACCCATTCGAGTAAAATCTATGAATATAATGATTCATAATAACCTTACTACTAAAATAAAGGAGGCGCAACAAGGAGTTTTAAAAGAGGGAAATTTAAAGGATGAAATACCCAAGGGATCGGAGAAGCATCTTAATATTCGGGAAGACGGAACCCGGTATAGGGCTGAAAGGATTTGGGTACCAAAATTTGGAGATATGAGAGAAATGGTACTTAGAGAAGCTCATAAAACCAGATACTCAACACATCCTGGAACGGGGAAGATGTACAAGGATCTCAAGAAACATTTTTGGTGGCCGGGTATGAAAGCCGATGTTGCTAAATATGTAGGAGAATGTTTGACGTGTTCTAAGGTCAAAGCTGAGCATCAGAAACCATCAGGTCTACTTCAACAACCCGAAATCCCGGAATGGAAATGGAAAAACATTACCATGGATTTCATCACTAAATTGCCAAGGACTGCAAGTGGTTTTGATACTATTTGGGTAATAGTTGATCGTCTCACCAAATCAGCACACTTCCTGCCAATAAGAGAAGATGACAAGATGGAGAAGTTAGCACGACTGTATTTGAAGGAAGTCATCTCCAGACATGGAATACCAATCTCTATTATCTCTGATAGGGATGGTAGATTTATTTCAAGATTCTGGCAGACATTACAGCAAGCATTAGGAACTCGTCTAGACATGATTACTGCCTATCATCCACAAACTGATGGGCAGAGCGAAAGGATGATACAAACGCTTGAAGACATGCTACGAGCATGTGTTATTGATTTCGGAAACAGTTGGGATCGACATCTACCGTTAGCAAAATTTTCCTACAACAACAGCTACCATTCAAGCATTGAGATGGCGCCGTTTGAAGCACTTTATGGTAGAAAGTGCAGGTCTCCGATTTGTTGGAGTGAAGTGGGGGATAGACAAATTACGGGTCCGGAGATTATACAAGAAACTACCGAGAAGATCATCCAAATTCAACAACGGTTGAAAACCGCCCAAAGTCGACAAAAGGGCTACGCTGACATTAAAAGAAAAGATATAGAATTTGAAATTGGAGAGATGGTCATGCTTAAAGTTGCACCTTGGAAAGGCGTTGTTCGATTTGGTAAACGAGGGAAATTAAATCCAAGGTATATTGGACCATTCAAGATTATTGATCGTGTCGGACCAGTAGCTTACCGACTTGAGTTACCTCAACAACTCGCAGCTGTACATAACACTTTCCACGTCTCAAATTTGAAGAAATGTTTTGCTAAAGAAGATCTCACTATTCCGTTAGATGAAATCCAAATCAACGAAAAACTTCAATTCATCGAAGAACCCGTCGAAATAATGGATCGTGAGGTTAAAAGACTTAAGCAAAACAAGATACCAATTGTTAAGGATCGATGGAATGCTCGTAGAGGACCCGAGTTCACCTGGGAGCATGAAGATCTGATGAAGAAGAAATACCCGCATCTATTTCCAGAAGATTCGTCAACACCTTCAACAGCTTAAAATTTCGGGACGAAATTTATTTAACGGGTAGGTACTGTAGTGACCCGAACTTTTCCATGTTTATATATATTAATTGAGATTGATATTTACATGATTAAATGTTTCCAACATGTTAAGCAATCAAACTTGTTAAGACTTGATTAATTGAAATATGTTTCATATAGACAATTGACCACCTAAGTTGACCGGCGATTCACGAACGCTAAAACTTGTAAAAACGACATGACGATATATATATGGATATACATATGGTTAACATGAGATTATGATAAGTAAGTATCTCCATAAGTATATTAACAATGAGTTATATACATATAAACAAGACTACTAACTTAAGTATTTCGAAACGAGACATATATGTAACGATTATCGTTGTAACGACATTTAAATGTATATAAATCATTTTAAGATATATTAATATATCATAATATCATGATAATATAATAATTTAACATCTCATTAGATATAATAAATAATGGGTTAACAACATTTATTGAGATCGTTAACTTAAAGGTTTCAAAACAACACTTACATGTAACGACTAACGATGACTTAACGACTCAGTTAAAATGTATATACATGTAGTGTATTTAGATGTATTAAAATACTTTTGGAAGACTTCAAGACATATATCAAAACACTCATACTTAACGAAAATGGTTACAGTTACTTTCCCATTCTTTTCTTTCATCAAGAATTCTAGTCGTATTCTTACCCGTATTATACACAGCTTCAAAACGTACTTACTATGGGTATATACCAATAGGAACTAGCATGGGATTCCAATCTTGATTATGTCATGTATGACTAATCAATTTTAACTTCTACCATGAGCTAGTCAACTAACTAGAACTCCTTTTAACCCCACTCACCACTCACCAATTACCACTCATCATTCACTCCATTTCACTTCCAATTCTCTTTCTAATTCTCTCTCAACACACACACACTATTATGAACGTATTTTTCCAGTAGTTAATCATCATCTTCATCAAAAATCACTTCAAGAATCAAGCTATAATCATCATAGGAAGAACACTTCAAGAACACTTCAAAAATCCCTTCAAGTTTACTAATTTACTTCCAAGCTTTCTAATCCATTCCAAGTAATCATCTAAGATCAAGAAACCTTTGTTATATACAGTAGGTTATCTTTATTATTCAAGGTAATATTCATATTCAAACTTTGATTCAATTTCTATAACTATAAACTATCTTAATTCGAGTAAAAATCTTACTTGAACTTGTTTTTGTGTCATGATCCTACTTCAAGAACTTTCAAACCATCCAAGATCCTTTGAAGCTAGATCATTTCTTGTCACTTCCAGTAGGTTTACCTACTAAACTTGAGGTAGTAATGATGTTCATAACATCATTCGATTCATATATATAAAACTATCTTATTCGAAGGTTTAAACTCGTAATCACTAGAACATAGTTTAGTTAATTCTAAACTTGTTCGCAAACAAAAGTTAATCCTTCTAACTTGACTTTTAAAATTAACTAAACACATGTTTTATATCTATATGATATGCTAACTTAATGATTTAAAACCTGGAAACACGAAAAACACCGTAAAACCGGATTTACGCCGTCGTAGTAACACCGCGGGCTGTTTTGGGTTAGTTAATTAAAAACTATGATAAACTTTGATTTAAAAGTTTTTATTCTGAGAAAATGATTTTTATTATGAACATGAAACTATATCTAAAAATTATGGTTAAACTCAAAGTGGAAGTATGTTTTCTAAAATGGTCATCTAGACGTCGTTCTTTCGACTGAAATGACTACCTTTACAAAAACGACTTGTAACTTATTTTTCTGACTATAAACCTATACTTTTTCTGTTTGGATTCATAAAATAGAGTTCAATATGAAACCATAGCAATTTGATTCACTCAAAACGGATTTAAAATGAAGAAGTTATGGGTAAAACAAGATTGGATAATTTTTCTCATTTTAGCTACGTGAAAATTGGTAACAAATCTATTCCAACCATAACTTAATCAACTTGTATTGTATATTATGTAATCTTGAGATACCATAGACACGTATACAATGTTTCGACCTATCATGTCGACACATCTATATATATTTCGGAACAACCATAGACACTCTATATGTGAATGTTGGAGTTAGCTATACAGGGTTGAGGTTGATTCCAAAATATATATAGTTTGAGTTGTGATCAATACTGAGATATGTATACACTGGGTCGTGGATTGATTCAAGATAATATTTATCGATTTATTTCTGTACATCTAACTATGGACAACTAGTTGTAGGTTACTAACGAGGACAGCTGACTTAATAAACTTAAAACATCAAAATATATTAAAAGTGTTGTAAATATATTTTGAACATACTTTAATATACATGTATATATTGTTATAGGTTCGTGAATCAACAGTGGCCAAGTCTTACTTCTCGACGAAGTAAAAATCTGTGAAAGTGAGTTATAGTCCCACTTTTAAAATCTAATATTTTTGGGATGAGAATACATGTAGGTTTTATAAATGATTTACAAAATAGACACAAGTACGTGAAACTACATTCTATGGTTGAATTATCGAAATCGAATATGCCCCTTTTTATTAAGTCTGGTAATCTAAGAATTAGGGAACAGACACCCTAATTGACGCGAATCCTAAAGATAGATCTATTGGGCCTAACAAACCCCATCCAAAGTACCGGATGCTTTAGTACTTCGAAATTTATATCATATCCGAAGGGTGTCCCGGAATGATGGGGATATTCTTATATATGCATCTTGTTAATGTCGGTTACCAGGTGTTCACCATATGAATGATTATTATCTCTATGTATGGGATGTATATTGAAATATGAAATCTTGTGGTCTATTGTTACAATTTGATATATATAGGTTAAACCTATAACTCACCAACATTTTTGTTGACGTTTAAAGCATGTTTATTCTCAGGTGAATACTAAGAGCTTCCGCTGTTGCATACTAAAATAAGGACAAGATTTGGAGTCCATGTTTGTATGATACTGTGTAAAAACTGCATTCAAGAAACTGATTTCGATGTAACATATTTGTATTGTAAACCATTATGTAATGGTCGTGTGTAAACAGGATATTTTAGATTATCATTATTTGATAATCTACGTAAAGCTTTTTAAACCTTTATTTATGAAATAAAGGTTATGGTTTGTTTTAAAAATGAATGCAGTCTTTGAAAAACGTCTCATATAGAGGTCAAAACCTCGCAACGAAATCAATTAATATGGAACGTTTTTAATCAATAAGAACGGGACATTTCAACTTGTGGCTTCAAAGAAAATATCGTATTACAGAAGTGTTGAATATTACTCGAGTCGGAGTAGAGATAAGCGAAAAGAAAGACGTCATCAGTCAGTTTCACGTTATTAGAGAAGATGAGAAGGAATACAAGTTCACAGAAGCAGATTTTCATAATCTAGATATGCTTGATATCATTCACATCTACAACTATCTCCGTATCATCACCATTCGACCTTTTGCTAAGGCTCAAGCTTTGGAAGCTGTGAAAAGATACATGATGGAGACAATTGAACTGATGAGACGTGAAGATTTCCAAATTGGTCTCGAAGCTAATAGGAAAAAGATTCGAATAACATGTCCGAATCAATACTCAGAGGGACTAAAGGATATGAGAATGTTTCAAATGAAATTCGAAACCGAAGGGTTTGTATTTGTGAATTCTCAGAAAGGAAAAGTTTTCATCCGCACTAAAGAGTTGAACAAATACTCTGATGGTACACTCAAGGCTGCACTGAAGTATCTTAAAATTCGTCAAAACAAGTTTGATGATATTGACATGAAAATGGGTCTTGGAGAGTTTATAAAGCATATCAGAGATCGTCTGAAGCTCCGGATTCGTACAAGACAGTTTGAGATTCTTCGTGGCCAGATAAAGAGAAGGTATTTCAAAGAAATGGATGAATATCCATTACATGAGGGAGATCCAAGAAAAGCGTGGGGCGTCTGGAAACCTTCTAAGCAAATTTCTGAAAATCAAGTAGAAGTTTCAAAACCAGATGGCACACGATGGAAACTAACGTTTGGACCTCTCAAGATTACTCAATAGGATTATATTGTAAAGTTCACATTTAACACTAAGGGGGAGATTGTTAGGACCCCGAAGTTGTATAGTGTTAATGTGAAATAAGCTTAATTGATGATTCCTTAGAAGATGGCTATATAAGGAACCTTAGTAGTCCTAATTAGATAGCCATTGCATTGTAACTGAGTTCTAGAAGCTGTGGAATGTAATTTGTACCGATTCTCTCTCTCTTACCGAATCTCCTTCTCACCTACCGAATCTCATTCTATCTTATCGTTTCTCTCAATCTCAACATGACCTGACCTATCAGTAAGTCCGGTTTGTTCCACAGGGATACAGCTAAGTTTAACGCTATATTTTTTTTTACAACTATATTTGTATATAAGTAGTATTATTATTATTATTATAAAAGGTGGTTTTTACCGTTTAGTGACCGGTTTGTCGATTTTATGTCTCAAGTCACAATTAAAACTTAATGTAAAATATTAAATATAAATATAACTTAATTTAAAGCGTAAAGTAAATGACGATAAATAAAAGTACGATAAATAAAATTGCAGTAATTTAAAGTACGATAAATAAAATGAGGATAAATAAAATGACGGTAAATAAAAGTACAATGAGATATAAATTAAGAGAATTATGCTAATTTAAACTTTCGTAATCATGATGTTTGACGTGTTTATTTTAATTTATTACCATGGGTTAATTGTCCTTTGTCCTGGATTATTCGATATGTCCATCTGGTTTTGTCCATAATAGTCCATCGGTCATAATTATAAAGTGCGAGTGTCTTCGTCAAATTAACCTTATCCCCGAAGTCAAATATTCCAACTAATTGGGGACTTAAACTGTAATAAGGTCTTAATACTTTGTTTAATGAATACACCAGGTTATCGACTGCGTGTAATCCAAAGTTTTAATACTTTGTTAGCAATTACACCAATTACCCTTGAATGTAATCCACCCCTGTTTTAATGAGTCCAGTGACTATTAATCCATCCCTGTGTCCGGTCAAATGAATAATTATTAGTATTTATAGATATCCCGCCCACCGTACCCAGTCAAGCGTATGTGGTTATTTATAAATACGTCAAATAATAAATCTCTATATTAAATCAACGAGATATCATTTAATTAATATAAAGCCCACTAATAGCCCATAGTCTAATTTCCACAAGTGTCGGTCTTTTGTTCAAACCTCAATTATGGTCCAAAGCCCAATAATCCCGTCTTAATATTTAGTCCAACATCACGATTACTTCGGCTTAAATAAACATAATAATAACTTAGCTACGAGACATTAATTTAAAAAGGTTGAACATAACTTACAATGAGTATTAATCGCGTAGTGTTACATGGACAGAAATTCGACTTACAAACTTAAAACATTTGCCACTATAACCTTATTATTATTAACTTAATATTAAAATTATAATTATAAAATATAAATATAAATATAAATAATTATTGAGAGATAGAGAGTAATTGATTGAATATGGTGTGTCTAAAACTCGTCGATCAAACTGCCTTTTTATAGGACCTGAATCGGTACAGTAACCTATGCAATCGCATGGGTTTATGCCTTCATAGCCATGCGATCGCATGGCAGCCTTTTCCTGTTCCAAATGCTTCCAAAATGTGGGCTGCTGCGAATTATATATTATATAATATAATATATATAATTTTATATAATTATATATATTATATTATATTCATGTGCATAGTAGACTTGTAATTTTAGCTCCGTTGAGTCGCGCGTTGATAGTTGGTTCAGGTCTCGGTTTCGGATTTTCGAACGTCCTTTCGTACGATTTAATATCTTGTACTTTGCGTTTCGCGGCTCGTACTCTTGTAACTTTTAGACGTTTCTCAGCAATAATTTGAACCACTTGGATTGTACTTTGTACTTTTTAGCTTTTTGGTCATTTGCTTCTTCAAATCGTCGAATCTGCCTTTTGTCTTCACCTTTTATTATTTAGACGAATATCACTTGTAAATAAAACAATTGCAACTAAAAGCTTGTCTTTCTTGAAGGATAATGCTATGAAATATATGTTCGTTTTTAGCATTATCAAATATTCTCACACTTGGGCGTTGCTTGTCCTCAAGCAATATAGAACTTGAATATAACTTTACTAGATTCACTTATTTATTCTTCACACTTTATACATCAGTGATTTTGATACGGCGGTATGAACAATGATAGTAACGTTGTGGTTTACAGTCCCACATGACTATAAAAATTTAGATCCTTTAGGAAATTGGATCTTTATGAAAATATTTGATCTTTTGAAAATTCAATCTAGCTTTTACCCTAGATAAGTTTTCCGGAATAACCCTTCACCGGTGTTTGCAAAATGTTTTTGTGGGTTTTGTGGGTTTCAGATTTGAAAATTTTAGCTCAAAACTTATGGTTTTGTGTCACCCACTTGCTAACCTTGTATTAGGAGAGCAACACGTCCAGTTTACTTGCTCCGTATATTACCTTTCGGTAAACTACCGTTCGGTTGTAAAGGAAAGCGATGAACAAGCAACTGTTAAGGCAATGTCCCGTGACATGCATATAATTATGGTCAATAACGTGTCGGATGCAATTACTATCCTTTATAGGAGAAATAGTAAAAGATTACCCTATAGTTTTTCAGTCTGGCACAAGGTCCTGTCTTCGACCATGATATGCAACCACCGTTCTTACGTTTGACACTCGATTTGGTTCAGGTGACCTAATGAATTCCGGTGAATTCTTAGGATTTTACGTTCAATGGTAATGAACGCATTGAAAATAGTTTTTTAGAAAACAAATCGGTTTGTAATTTTGATCAAAATATTTTCTCGTTCAAGCTCGATTTTAGATATCATCGAATTCCATGAGTTTGTAATTCTCAATCTTTTAAAGTCAATCTCAAGGATTGAGTAATATCAGGCTTAAATGCTGATTTTTAATCTTTAAGGAGATTATCCTTTCTGGGGATCTAATTCATTAGTATTATAAGCTAATTTGCACGGTGCCCCCCCCATTGTATGAGACAGATCCTCTCATGGTTAGGATAAATCTGACCACTTGGCGACCCTGTTTGATGCTGAGGTCCGTGGATTTCCAGCTGATTTTCGAGAAAACTTTTCAAGGTTTTTCGTAGATTCTACAACTGGTCTGGACGACAACTTCCTGACCTAAATCAAGAAGCGCGTATCTTTTTTTTCTCGGAAGACTTTATTTCCTTTTAAATTTCATTTATATTACAATAAACTGGGTAAAACTGATTAATATCTTCCAAAACAAAAGTATCTTCAATTATCTGTACAAAAATATGTGATATATGATCTAAATAACTTGGTAAATATTTCCCACACTTGGCTTTTATTTTTCTTTCTTTGCCTTTTTATTTTTCTTTCTTTCCCACACTTTATTTCCGAGGTAACAATAATTTCAGTGTTAACACCTAGTTTTATCGTTCATAAATATGTATAAACATGATTTTGAGTTCATTTAGTTGAAATTGTTTTAAAAATTTTACTAGAAGTGGGTAGTCAGTATATAAGACTATGGCTGTTCTTTATTATCAGAGAGCACTAGATTCTAATACAACTACTGCGTTACTAGTAAAGTTTAACGGTAGCTATTAAACCAAGTGTATAAGTCAAATTTTTAAAACCGAAAGAATTTAATCCCTTCCCACACTTGAGATCTTGCAATGCCCTCATTTGCAAGAAATCAGTATCAATTTAAATTATTGAGGGTGATTAGCGTAGAAAAATGATTAAATTTTATCAAAGTTTCCAAACATATTGTTGTTTGTTTGAATGATAAATGGTGCACTTCATTTGTACATTCCTGCAGTTGTTATTTCATATATATTTTTCGTCTTGTCGTCAAAATTAGTTGCTTTTGCTGAACTTAATGCCAGTCTTTGAAAGTTCGCTGTTTTACCCTGTTGTGTACATGAGATAAAATACATACAATACAAATATAAACATGCATGGTATTTTGAAATGGGACTTAATATCCCACTTTCAAATTACAAAAATGAAATATTATTACAAAATAATAAAAATGTTAAACATTACATAAAAGTATCAAAATGTTAAATGTTTAACACAAATAGATAAAAATAATAAAAAATTAGAAATCACCAATGGAACACTATTGATTTGGATAGGGGTTCCAGTTCATATCATCGCTAGGGTTTCATGGTTGGTGATAGGTGTCCTTATAGGCTTGGTTGGGGTCGTACAGGTCAAAGGGTGGTCGCATGTCGGGCTGATGTGGTGGATAGTAAGCTGGCCGAGTCGGGATGTAGTTATGTGGTATCTGATATGATAGCTGGCTCATGATTTGGTGCTGATGAACTTTCCAGCTATCGTGTTGGCATCGCCTGGATTGCTCATACTCATCCGCGACTCTCCGCTGCTCATACTGATGATGCCTTGCCTGGTTATTCATTTCCACCTCATCTACATGCTGGAAGACATCAATATAACTATCCCTAATGACATCCCTAATGTCATCTACTTCCTCCATCTCCTCATCCGAACCCCTCTCTACCTGTGGATGGGTGACCTGATATGCTATTGGCATATTGTGCCTCCGTTTTAATACCTTTGCACCTTGATAAACCACCAAACCTATAGTATCGGTTTGTTCCTCAACCACCATCATTGGACCTCCGTGTTCCCTATCTACACCTAAATACTCTCCAATGAGAGTAACAAAAATTCCTCCTCCTATTATTCCCCCATCCTGTTACCTTCCACAAATTTGGACAAATAATACCCAACATAGTAGAGGATATTAACAAAGCCTCTAGTGTCTCGAATGCACTTAAGGTAGAATAAATCGTTTAGGGTCACTTTTTCCTTGTTTCTACCTCTTTGTGTAATCGAGTTTGCTAAAAATCTATGAATTATGCGAAGCTCTGCCTTATTAATATCTAAATAGGAGTGTCTTCCTCCCCGTGTAAACACATTAAAATTTGACATACGCCTCCATATGGCGTTAGCGTCAAAATCTCTATCTACCCTTTCTCCTTGATAAATTAAAGCTGTACAATCAATTGATAATAATTCAGTGGGGGTGTAAATCTGTAAAGCCCTAGCCATGTCTATCATGGACATCCTGTACATCCTACCTCCAAGTAAAAATCTAAGAAAAGTCTTATCGTCTAACCTATCTACATCCTTATTTAAGACTATAGTACTCATTAGCTCAACACACCACTCCTTATATACAGGCCTACGAGTGGTAAATAAACGTTCCCAATCAGGAAAAGAAGAGTTGCCATACCTTTAGATTAGTAATAGCCTAACTGAGTTAGCTAGGTTGACCCTTTCCAAAGGCTCCCAATCTATTACCCTTGGTACTGATATTGCGCATTTCTCATACATTTATCATGGTAATATCCGTCATTTTTAGTCCATTCAGATACGGTTTTGATTATTATTCGCGAATATTTGGAAGATTATGATCTGAGAGCCTAGAAGTGATAAATGATTGATTTAAGGTGTTTATGGCTCGTTTACAGCAGTTATGTGTTATTTGTTGATTTGGGACGAGACCAGGATTTGTGATATATAAAAACGGGCAAGAATTGATGAGCTCGGTTATGTGCGCCGCGCGGATGGATGCGCACCGCGCGTTTGTGCTTCAAAACAGATCAGAAGTTATTGATTTTCGAACAGTATTTTTTATGAAGAAACGCGCGCCGCGCATATACATGGACACCGCGCAAGTCGAGTCGGCCAGATTTTTGCTTATATAAATAGGGAGCCGTTTTCTTTAATGAGGGTTATCTTTTTAGCAGCCGATTTTTAGAGCATTAGGGGCAAATTTCAGTCATTTTTGGGGAATTCCAAGGTCACTTTAACGCTTGTAACAACCCAAACCATACCGCGTATAAAACCCCGTTAAATTTCATGACAAAAAAAAAAAAATTTGCTGTTGGCTGAGTTGCGCGGCGCGCCAACAGGTTGCGCGGCGCGCAGAACCTGTCTGGCAGCCCGCTGTCCGGTTTTCCTTGAAATGTGAAAATGTTTGACCCGTTCCCGACGTTTTTAGCCAAAACGCTTTTAACCATGAATTCATACATATAAAACTAACACGTTTAATTAATAAAATTAAGTTTACGAAGCGGGTCCCACAACGACCCATTTTACCACCTTAAGTACCGAAATACAATATTTGACCAAAAGACTTTAATACAATACAAAGCCGAGCATGGCGATTGGGGATACGCTACCAAATCCTAAATGATCCAAAAGCAAGTCACTAAAGCAACTATGCACGTCTTCTAGTCCTCGCGCTTACTCGAGCCACCATATCCGCATGCGATCTATAAAAAGAGTCAACAACGAGAGGGTAAGCTAATGCTTAGTGAATGATAACATACTACATACATATATATGTATAAAATGATTACGCCACACAAACAAATACCGCATACCGGGGCATCCAAGTATAAAGCATCTACACTAAGCATACCGTACGATCTAAGCAACGAGCTAAAGATACAACACAAATAAGAGTCCACCAACGACAAAGTGAACATCGCCAAATAGCTACACCCGGAGGGTTAGCTACAACACAACAACACATTAATATATAAACAATAATAATAATGCACAAGGTTAACCCTTTAACCTCAATCACACGAACATTGGCCGAACTACCCGAGCCTTGTGAATTCGCACAACCCGAAATTCACTTCTCAACCATAAGATGACCGAACAACCCGAGTCATCGTGAATCCGCACTACCCGAGATTCACTACCTCAAATAAGGTGACCGAACAACCCGAGTCATCGTGAATCCGCACTACCCGAGATTCATTTCTCAATACCAAAACCCATGGTCACGGGATTATAAAATCCACCAAATCGGGGTCATCCACAACACAACCATATCAACCCTTCGCCATTAGGGTTACAACAACCAAATCACAACCAAGTGTGATAATGTGCACACAAAATGTGCATCTCGCCAAAGATGGTCAACCAAAACGCACAACATGCCGATTGGACTTATATACAAGTCCATCAAGTCCACCTATATGTGAAGTGAGCTCTATAACCGAGAATCACTTCACCCGACCCGCACCCATCCTACACATACATATGCACATAGGATATTATCACTCACCTTGAAGTCTTGAAGAAAGCTTCCAAGTAAACCGCAACTCGCCGATGGAAAATACCTATTCCCTTATCACAAATACCACAACACAATTAGATTGGATTCACAAATTAACCCAATTCGTCACTTAGTGCCATTTCGACCCAAATGCACTTCCAAGCACAAACCGTACCCAAACTAACCAATAATCACTAACACAAGTGAGAATGGTCCTAATATGCCAATTAAACCCGAACTCAAGTGTTAAACACGTGTCATACCCATTTTGACACTTAAACCCTAATTTTGACCCATAAAGGCCAAAATCTCATCCTTTACAAGTTTTGACACCAAAACACATTTAACTCGGTTCTATACTTCAACTTAATCCATTTTAAGTTTATAAACCTCATTAAATCGCCAATCGGGTCATAGTCACCACCAAACCCTAATTTGACCCAAAGTCAAAGTTAGTCAACCAAACAACCTCCAATGGGTTCCAATACTTCCATAATCGCTAACTAAAGTGATTAAACTAAATTTCAAGTTCTAAACATGGCCAATTTGTTCACCAACCCAAAATCCACCAACAATTAACAATAAACCCGATTACTAGCATCACTAAACCCATTTCATCACCTAAAAGGGTATTACAACAAATTAACTCAAAACCCTAACTTGAATATCAAATTAAATAGATGAAATTCGGAGTTTGAGCTTACCAATACTATCACCGCGTAGCCGAGAACGAAAGGAACAACTTTAAAACCCGAGACTTTGATCGATTCGAGCTTCTTCTTCCCCAAAACCTCAAATCTCTCTCTAGACCTCTCTCTCTCTCTAAGAATGGATGAGGATGAAGAATGGATGTGAAATGATCCAAAGTTGGATCTAAACCAACTGATAATGCCCACAAATCCGGCCCCATGTGAAATTACCCAAATACCCTTCATTTAAAATAAATAAAACAAGATAGGTTCTGTCAGCGCGTTTGCGCGGCGCGCTGCCGCTTTGCGCGGCGCGCAGATTGACAGATTCACCTCTTTTCCAATTTTAATATATATAAATATTCAACGAAGCCCGATCTCATATGCCTTTAATAAACAAGTATACAAAATAAATATTCGGGTCTTACAACTCTCCCCCACTTAAACTCGATCACGTCCTCGTGATCCTCATCACTTAACCAAATAGACCTCACCCTACGGTCCTCGACATAAGTCTCAATCCGACTTCCTAAGCAATTCTTTCCAACGAATCGCCTTCCACAACTAAATCGTCACCCGCGACTTCTCAAGTCCACAATTCGAGCACTAAAACCATGCTCCTACCCTAACATCGGGAAAACTCAACTAACCTCGTACCGAGATATCATTCCCTTAGCGTACTATTACCTAGTACAACGCTCAAAGCAACCAAGCCTCAACCTAGGGTCAACAACCCGAAACGATGAAACCGAACCAAACGAATCCTTACGGATATCACCTAATCATTAAACCTCCCTTGTAGTGCGCAATACAACCAATACGCAACTACCGTAACAATACAATCCAACGGTTAGAAACCGATAGCGCCCAAAACGGCTATGGGAACGCAAATCCCAAGGGGTACGAAATCATCTATCGTCACACCCGTAACAAACATGTGAGCGAAATACGGCTATCGCACCACTAATCATACCACATGGTCCTCACGGCCCCACCATCGACGCATAAAACGACCGATAGTTCCCACAACATGGTCCTCACGACCCCACCATTGGTGTATCAAACAACCAATAGATTACAACTCAACATGGCCGAAACAACCCGAGCCAAAACACATATGGAGGATGGTCGAAACAACCCGAACCTTAGTGAATTCGCACAACCCGAAATCCACCAACCCAATCCATATATCTCACAACGACATGACCGCAAAACCCGAGTCATCGTGAATACGCGCAAACCGATATTCACTACTACCGCCACATAGTATAACCGAGGATGGCCGTACAACCCGAACCTTAGTGAATCCGAACTACCCGACATTCACTACCTCAAACTATGAGCCCAACCAACAGGGACATTCGTACTACCCGAAATATTGTGAATACGAACAACCCGATATTCACGTCCCACAACACAACCCTCTTGATGAAGTCAGCGGACCCCGAAGGTCATGCTCCACCAAAATCAATATCGGATGAAGTCAGCGGACCCGAAGATCATGCTTCACCGATCTCAATACCGAATGAAGTCAGCGGACCCGAAGATCATGCTTCACCGATCCCAACACCACGCTCATGACGAAGTCAGCGGACCCTAAAGATCATGCTCCATCAATCACGTACTCCCATGATGAAGTCAGCGGACCCTAAAGATCATGCTCCATCACGCAACCATACTATAATGAAGTCAGCGGACCCCGAAAGTCATGCTTCATTAATCATCAATACCACGATGAAGTCAGCGGACCCCGAAGGTCATGCTTCATCAACTACATACCATAATCGAGCAAGAACCACCTATATCAAACATAGGTACCGAACAAGAATTCTCCAAAAGAGAACCCGACACACACCTTCCTTAACCGAAGGATTTCACCTTGCTCACCAAACACGTCCATTATCTCTCAACGAGATTTACCACATTACCGCCTCGGTGGGATTCCAATCCAAACCATAAGTACAATTTATCCGAAATCGCACTCTACCACGAATCGACCCAAAACTAGGTCTCGGTAAAAATTCCAGATCTACCAAAATCATCATCCGAAATATCACACTAACACTTTCCTCGCGCAGGAGTGCGACTCCCCCACTTGGAAACACGTTCCTATATCACAACTCGTACACCCGTACGATGCTACCAAAGGTAGACTTTACCAACAATTGGGTACACACGACCCATCACCACACCTTGCTCTAACCTTGAGCACACGAAGGATTTCAATCAATCCTTAAACACTTCGAACGAAAAGTGTACCACGATTACACAAACCATACCCTCGCAATTATCCAATTGCTTTAGTTTGTCAAGTTTCACCTAGTCACTCATGTACCTACGGGTTTCTCCCGGTACCCTAAGTACAATGTAACCACAACACAATCGGAGTCGACACCACGCTAGTAGGTATAAAAGAGGCACCTAATGTCGCGTCATAAAGACTCCATTACCAACACACATCGAGATTTTAAACACTCGGCCTCAAAGGTTCCAATCACCCGACGAACCTCATGGTTCATCACTTCAACACCAAAAGCGAACACGCGCTAAACAATCGAACACCAAAACCATTTCCGTGGCTTGGTAGTAACATTCCCCAAATACTAAGGAATGCTTGGTTACACCAAGTCTTACGCCCTTCGTCCAACAACCAAACATCACCATAGGGTACTTCCGTTAGGAACGTCACCCTTAACCATAACATGCAAATCACTATGCAATTAACAAGTCCGAACATAAACGCCACATAAATAAATATTCAAAGACATATTTATCAAAACGAAACGTACCTCAACGTCTCCTTGCGGCATTCGCCGCCGCCAACTCGGGACAATCCGGCTTGCGATGTCCCTCTTTATGACAATAGTAGCACATTCCGCCTTCACTTCTCGGCATCGTGCATTCCCACAACTTGTGACCCCTAACGCCACAATTGAAACATCTAGGCACACGAGATTCCACCGCGCCCTTTACCACTTTACTCGTACTCGCACTCGGACCCTTAGTCCTCTTACTCGGAGCACCATAAGAAACAACCCTTCCCTCACTTGAAGGTTCGCCCTTTTTCGATCGCGTATAAGACTCGAAACCTCTAGCCACCGCAAATAACTCCGCAAACGACTTCGCGTAACCCCGGCTAATTTTGCTTTTCAAGTCATCGCTCAAAGTTCGATAGAAATCCTCCATCAACAAACGATCGTTCCCCAAATATTCCGGGCAAAAATGAGCCTTCGACATAAAAGTCGTCTTTAAAGTATTCAAGTCCATAGAACCCTGTTGCAAATTTCGCAACTCACAACGCAATTCCGATAAATCGGCTGAAGTTCGGAACTCCTCGAAGAATTCCTCCTTAAATTCGTCCCATGACAATGCCATAAACGTCTCACCACCGACAAGATCAATCTTGCCATCCAACCATTCCTTCGCCCTACCTCGCAACAAACTAGTAGCGAGTCTCGTCTTTTTCTCGGGAGGGCATTCCATAGTACGAAAACACCCTTCGACATCCGAAACCCAAGTCGTACTCACCAAAGGATCCGGTTTCCCATCATACATCGGGGGTCTAGTCCTCATGAAGCTCTTAAGACAACGCTCCATTTCACCCCTATTTTGGAATTCGGAATACTTCCCATCCATTTCTTCTCGAAACGCTCTCATTTGCTCCGCAACGGCGGCCGCAACTCTAGCGTTAAATTCCGTGTCGTTCATCTCGGTCTCGTTTCGCGTCGTCATTTTAAAGAATGCAAAACGATTAGATCACGAACGTATAAGTAAACACGCACAACCCCGACCCATCTTGCTAAGCACTCGTCGTACATCACTCGTTAGACACGATTTGCAACCGTAATAAGGTCTGCAAGTTCTTATTACGCACACACGCCGCATCGACTTGTTAGTACAACGACCGCCTCGCTCGATGATATAAACAAACACAACCAAAATTCTACGCGGTACAAACACACGCGAGAATTACTATCACAACACAAGAGCATATCAATAATATCCGCATTACTAATATAAACGTTAGTCAACCTATAAACAAGGCACTAACTAAACCCATTCCGACCCGTAATCCTACAAGTCCCGCAACAAATTAAGCACACACAAAAGTCTAAGTCTAGGCACCTATCTCAAGTCACCTAAATCCCTTAGACCATGCTCTGATACCACTTGTAACAACCCAAACCATACCGCGTATAAAACCCCATTAAATTTCATGACAAAAAAATTTTTTTTTGCTGTTGGCTGAGTTGCGCGGCGCGCCAACAGGTTGCGCGGCGCGCAGAACCTGTCTGGCAGCCCGCTGTCCGGTTTTCCTTGAAATGTGAAAATGTTTGACCCGTTCCCGACGTTTTTAGCCAAAACGCTTTTAACCATGAATTCATACATATAAAACTAACACGTTTAATTAATAAAATTAAGTTTACGAAGCGGGTCCCACAACGACCCATTTTACCACCTTAAGTACCGAAATACAATATTTGACCAAAAGACTTTAATACAATACAAAGCCGAGCATGGCGATTGGGGTTACGCTACCAAATCCTAAATGATCCAAAAGCAAGTCACTAAAGCAACTATGCACGTCTTCTAGTCCTCGCGCTTACCCGAGCCACCATATCCTCATGCGATCTATAAAAAGAGTCAACAACGAGAGGGTAAGCTAATGCTTAGTGAATGATAACATACTACATACATATATATGTATAAAATGAATACGCCACACAAACAAATACCGCATACCGGGGCATCCAAGTATAAAGCATCTACACTAAGCATACCGTACGATCTAAGCAACGAGCTAAAGATACAACACAAATAAGAGTCCACCAACGACAAAGTGAACATTGCCAAATAGCTACACCCGGAGGGTTAGCTACAACACAACAACACATTAATATATAAACAATAATAATAATGCACAAGGTTAACCCTTTAACCTCAATCACACGAACATTGGCCGAACTACCCGAGCCTTGTGAATTCGCACAACCCGAAATTCACTTCTCAACCATAAGATGACCGAACAACCCGAGTCATCGTGAATCCGCACTACCCGAGATTCACTACCTCAAATAAGGTGACCGAACAACCCGAGTCATCGTGAATCCGCACTACCCGAGATTCATTTCTCAATACCAAAACCCATGGTCACGGGATTATAAAATCCACCAAATCGGGGTCATCCACAACACAACCATATCAACCCTTCGCCATTAGGGTTACAACAACCAAATCACAACCAAGTGTGATAATGTGCACACAAAATGTGCATCTCGCCAAAGATGGTCAACCAAAACTCACAACATGCCGATTGGACTTATATACAAGTCCATCAAGTCCACCTATATGTGAAGTGAGCTCTATAACCGAGAATCACTTCACCCGACCCGCACCCATCCTACACATACATATGCACATAGGATATTATCACTCACCTTGAAGTCTTGAAGAAAGCTTCCAAGTAAACCGCAACTCGCCGATGGAAAATACCTATTCCCTTATCACAAATACCACAACACAATTAGATTGGATTCACAAATTAACCCAATTCGTCACTTAGTGCCATTTCGACCCAAATGCACTTCCAAGCACAAACCGTACCCAAACTAACCAATAATCACTAACACAAGTGAGAATGGTCCTAATATGCCAATTAAACCCGAACTCAAGTGTTAAACACGTGTCATACCCATTTTGACACTTAAACCCTAATTTTGACCCATAAAGGCCAAAATCTCATCCTTTACAAGTTTTGACACCAAAACACATTTAACTCGGTTCTATACTTCAACTTAATCCATTTTAAGTTTATAAACCTCATTAAATCGCCAATCGGGTCATAGTCACCACCAAACCCTAATTTGACCCAAAGTCAAAGTTAGTCAACCAAACAACCTCCAATGGGTTCCAATACTTCCATAATCGCTAACTAAAGTGATTAAACTAAATTTCAAGTTCTAAACATGGCCAATTTGTTCACCAACCCAAAATCCACCAACAATTAACAATAAACCCAATTACTAGCATCACTAAACCCATTTCATCACCTAAAAGGGTATTACAACAAATTAACTCAAAACCCTAACTTGAATATCAAATTAAATAGATGAAATTCGGAGTTTGAGCTTACCAATACTATCACCGCGTAGCCGAGAACGAAAGGAACAACTTTAAAACCCGAGACATTGATCGATTCGAGCTTCTTCTTCCCCAAAACCTCAAATCTCTCTCTAGACCTCTCTCTCTCTCTAAGAATGGATGAGGATGAAGAATGGATGTGAAATGATCCAAAGTTGGATCTAAACCAACTGATAATGCCCACAAATCCGGCCCCATGTGAAATTACCCAAATACCCTTCATTTAAAATAAATAAAACAAGATAGGTTCTGTCAGCGCGTTTGCGCGGCGCGCTGCCGCTTTGCGCGGCGCGCAGATTGACAGATTCACCTCTTTTCCAATTTTAATATATATAAATATTCAACGAAGCCCGATCTCATATGCCTTTAATAAACAAGTATACAAAATAAATATTCGGGTCTTACAACGCTCCAATCATTCCGATTTCAAGGATCAATCTCAGCACTCATCAAGATTCATCGTGTTAGGTTGATTCTATTTTATCAAACAATGTTTTCTTTATTATTTGTTATTTTGATTTCTATTTTTGCAATAATTATTGGCTAAGTTATTTAATGTTTGTCTAGACTTATAAACCTATGTGTTGGATACTACTTAACAGTTATTCGTTTAATTTATGATGATTTGATGTTTGAATTAAAGAACAATTCTTATTAAAGCTAGACTTTTCCATTCAATTGGTTGTGTGTTTGTTTGATAGGACGAGAGTTCATTAATTTAATACATAAATTTACAATTGGTTTGTCTTAATTTATTGTTTGCTACTCGGAGACGAGAGTAAATTGAATTCAAAAGGCTAGACGAAATAGGGGTGAATTGCACACAACGAGAGTTGGTGTGATTGCGATTCAAGTCTTCATCTCAGTTGAAATATTTGGTCACAATTAGGAGGTCTTAGGCTACGGGGAATTCCGTGTCGTGTAATCTTAATTGAAGTGTTTGCGCTAGGGAATTCCAGGTGAACCGATTAAATAATTCGCATAGGTTAGATAATAACTGGGGCTTAATCTAAATGCATCCAAGACTAGGTGTAAAGAGTCTAGACGAACATTCGTTTTTCCTATTTGATTTAAACTATCTTATTTTTACTTGTTTGTTTGCTTTAAAGCTTAAATCTTAAAATACCAAAAATATTGTTCTTTCTTGTTATTAATTAAAGCTATCTTTGATTTAGCTAATCGTTAAATAGCCACCAAAACTATTATCTTGTAATTTCCATTTTCTAGATTAACTTAGTTTATTTCCATTAGTTACAATCTTAATTTTCACATCTAAACTGTCCTTGGAACGAATACGGACTTACCAACTTTATACTATTGCACGATCGGGTATACTGCCCGTTAGTGTGTAGTAATCCTTTTAACCGGTATTTCCCATTATATAAATTATAGACGCGATTTCACACATCAAGTTTTTGGCGCCGCTACCGGGGACAGTTGTGTCAGAAATTAAGATTGTTATCTAATTGTTCTTAGTTTAGTTTTAGTTATAGTTTATTATTTCTTTTCGTATATTCTTGGTTGAATAAGTGCTTTTAATCAGTTGTTAGTTGTGATTTTGCAGATAACAGGTAGTGCATGCCACATACGCGTTCATCTAATTCTCCGATTCTTCAACCATTTACGGAACCCGAAAGAGAGTTATTCAGAGCGTTAAGTCAAGATCAACAGTTTACAGTGGATTCATCTTTTTCTTCGAGTAATAATATAATTAATTTGGGTAGTAGTTCTGAGACTGTGGTGCCTGATACACCACCTGAAATCAGAGAAGACGAAGAATCTTACATTTCATTAGATCTTTTCGAGACTGAAGATATGGCTGACCAAGCTGATCAACTGAATCGTCCTCAGACTATGGCAGAAAAGTTAAAGGCCACACGAGAGGGCCAAGGCAATTCGATTACTCAACCGAACATCACTCAGCCTTTTCAAATCACAGGGCCGATCCTGAGTTTGATTTCTTCTGACTGCCAATTTCATGGTAAGGATAGTGAGGATGCTAACGAGCATCTTCGTATTTTCAATGATGTTTGCAACTTGTTCAAACTGCATGAGGTTGCTGATACTTCGATCAATACAAGGCTTTTTCCCTTCACTCTTAAGGAAGAAGCCAAGAGATGGTTAGATAAGCAACCGGAAGGAGCGATTACCTCTTGGGATACGTTGGTAGATAAGTTCTTATCAAAGTTTTTCCATGCGTCTCGAGCTGCTAGACTTTAAGCAGATATTTTTCAATTCAGACAAAAGAGCAGCGAGACACAATTTGATGCTTGGGAATGTTATTCTAATATGTTACACTCGTGTCCGCAACACGGGTTGAATGATTTACAAAAGGTCCAGATTTTCTATAAGGGGTGTGGCATCCCAACTCGTCAGAGTATTGATCAAACAGCAGGTGGAACTTTAATGGATAAAATCGATGAACATGCATTAGAGATTATTGAAAAGCAAGCTGCTTACACTCACGAATGGCATCAAGATCATGAGTCAATTCGTTCAGCGTCAGTTAAGAGAACCGAAACCACTGGTGCATATGATGATTATGGGTCTATTAATGCTAAGTTAGACAAATTTGGTAGACACTTGGAGAAGTTGGAGAAGGACATGCATGGTATTAAGGTTGGTTGTGAATTTTGTGGGGGATTACACTTAGGAAAAGATTGTGATGCGGGTTTGACTATGAATCAGAAAGAAGATATCGCTTATATTAGTCTACAGAACAACAATCAGTTTCAGGGACATGCGCAGTTTAATAGGAATTTCAACAATCCCTATAACCCTTAAGGTAATCAAGGTTCGAGGTTTCAGCCAGGTTCTAGTGGAGGATATCAACAACAAGCTCCTGGGTATTTTCATAAACCCCAAGCCGAAGAGAAAAAGTCCAACCTTGAAGCTATGATCGAGAAGCTTGTGATGTCTCAAACTCAGCTTGTTACTACTGTTACTCAGAACAATGAGAAGAATGATCAAATGTTTCGAAATAAACAGGCAGCTATTCAGAATTTGGAGAAACAAATTGGTCAACTTGCTAATCAGAATAATGAGAGGAAACCGGGGGAGTTACTGAGTAAGACAGATAATAACCCGAAGAATGGGCACGTTAATGCTATCACTACCCGAAGTGGTTTAGCATATGATCCACCTAGGAAACTCGATGAGTATGATTTACGGAGTGCTGTTGGTTAAGGATAGTGAGCCGGTTGTTGTTAGTGAACCGGAGGGGGAAAAGGAGCTGGAACAGGTGATTGAGAAAGTTGTGAGGGTACCGAAAACTGTTGCTGCTAAACCGGTAGTTAAAGAGTATCAACCACCACTCCCATTCCCAAGGAAGCAGAGATTGGAGAAGCTGGAGGCAGAGAAGTCCAAGTTCATGGACTTGATTAAAAAAGTTAACATTAATTTGCCTTTTATTGATGTGATTGCAGGTATGCCCAAGTATGCAAGGTTTCTTAAGGACTTGCTAACTAACAGGAAGAAGCTGGAGAACGTGTCTTCAGTTAGGTTGAATGCCGCATGCTCAGCGGTAGTTGAAAACAAGCTTCCCGGGAAGCTTGAGGATCCTGGGAGTTTCACCATTCCTTGTTTACTGGGTAATTTGGATTGTATGAGGGCGTTGGCAGATTTGGGGGCTAGCATAAATTTAATGCCCTATTCCATTTACTTAAAGCTAGACCCCGGGGAGTTGAAACCCACGCGTATGGCTATTCAGCTAGCTGACCGCTCTATTAAATTCCCTCGTGGAATTATAGAGAATATGCTAGTTAAGACCGGGTCGTTGGTTTTCTCGGCCGATTTCGTGGTGTTGGATATGGAAGTGGATGAGAGGATTCCACTGATTTTGAGACGGCCATTTTTAAATACTGCTAGGTGTATCATTGATGTCTATGGCCAATAGTTGACCCTTAGGATCGATGATTTGCATGCAACTTTCTCAATCGACCATGCTTTAAAATACCCTGCCTACACTGATGATACATGTTATTTTCTTAACATTGTGAATGTCCAGTCTGAGTTTTTGCAGGAATTCCCAGAGTTACAGGGTTCAGGAGGGTGTTCATTGGTTGAAATTGATGAAGAGTTGCAGGTTAAGGAGGTGGATATTTTGACCACCTTGATGAAAAACGGCTATGAGCCGACTAAGGAGGAGTTCAAAGAACTCGAACGTAATGCGGATTACTGGAGCAAGTCTTCAATTGAAGAACCTCCCGAGTTAGAATTGAAGACACTTCCAGATCATTTGGAATACGCTTATTTGCAGGAGGAATCTAAGCTCCCGGTAATTATTTCTTCTTCTCTTACTACAGGTCAGAAAACTAAGCTTGTAACCATGCTCAAGGCCCATAAACCGGCCATTGCATGGAAAATTCACAACATTAAGGGTATTAGTCCCTCCTATTGCACTCACAAAATCCTAATGGAGGATAACTCCAAGCCTGTGGTGCAACATCAAAGGAGGTTGAACCCGCACATGCAAGATGTCGTGAAGAAAGAGATCATTAAGCTCCTCGATGCAGGTCTGATTTACCCAATTTCTGACAGTCCATGGATTAGCCCGGTACACTGTGTACCTAAGAAAGGTGGTATGACTGTTACCGCCAATGATAAGAACGAGTTAATTTCCACTCAAACTGTCACGGGGTGGTGTGTTGGTATTGACTATCGTAAGTTGAACGACGCCACACGCAAAGACCACTTCCCGTTACCTTTCATGGATCAAATGCTAGAGAGGTTAGCGGGAAACAGCTTTTATTGTTTTCTTGATGGTTTTTTGGGCTATTTCCAAATTCCTATCTCGCCCGAGGACCAGGAGAAAACTACTTTCATGTGCCCGTATGGCACATTTTCATACCGACGCATGCCCTTTGGCCTTTGCAATGCTCCAGCCACTTTTTAAAGGTGCATGATGGCCATATTCCACGATATGATAGAGGATTGCATAGAGGTGTTCATGGATGGCTTTTTGATCTTCGGTGACACTTTTGATTCATGCCTTCTTAATTTAGAATGGATGTTGGAGAGGTGCGAGAAGTCTAATCTTGTACTCAACTGGGAGAAGTGCCATTTCATGGTGCAAGGAGGTATAGTTCTCGGGCACAAGATTTCTAAGAACGGTATCGAGGTGGTGTAGTGACCCGAACTTTTCCATGTTTATATATATATATTAAATAAAATTGTTATTTTACATGATTAAGTGTTTCCAACATGTTAAGCAATCAAACTTGTTAAGACTTGATTAATTGAAATAGGTTTCATATAGACAATTGACCACCCAAGTTGACCGGTGATTCACGAACGTTAAAACTTGTAAAAACTATATGATGACATATATATGGTTATATATATAGTTAACATGATATTATGATAAGTAAACATATCATTAAGTATATTAACAATGAACTACATATGTAAAAACAAGACTACTAACTTAATGATTTTGAAACGAGACATATATGTAACGATTATCGTTGTAACGACATTTAATGTATATATATCATATTAAGAGATATTCGTACATCATAATATCATGATAATATAATAATTTAAAATCTCTTTTGATATTATAAACATTGGGTTAACAACATTTAACAAGATCGTTAACCTAAAGGTTTCAAAACAACACTTACATGTAACGACTAACGATGACTTAACGACTCAGTTAAAATGTATATACACGTAGTGTTTTAATATGTATTCATACACTTTTGAAAGACTTCAAGACACTTATTAAAATACTTCTACTTAACAAAAATGCTTACAATTACATCCTCGTTCAGTTTCATCAACAATTCTACTCGTATGCACCCGTATTTGTACTCGTACAATACACAGCTTTTAGATGTATGTACTATTGGTATATACACTTCAATGATCAGCTCTTAGCAACCCATGTGAGTCACCTAACATATGTGGGAACAATCATTTGGTAACTAACATGAAATATCTCATAAAATTACAAAAATATGAGTAATCATTCATGACTTATTTACATGAAAACAAAATTACATATCCTTTATATCTAATCCATACACCAACGACCAAAAACACCTAAAAACACTTTCATTCTTCAATTTTCTTCATCTAATTGATCTCTCTCAAGTTCTATCTTCAAGTTCTAAGTGTTCTTCATAAATTCCAAAAGTTCTAGTTTCATAAAATCAAGAATACTTCCAAGATTGCAAGTTTACTTCCAAGTTTTCTAAATCCATTCCAAGTAATCATCCAAGATCAAGAAACCTTTGTTACTTACAGTAGGTTATCTTTCTAATACAAGGTAATAATCATATTCAAACTTTAATTCAATTTCTATAACTATAACAATCTTATTTCGAGTGGAAATCTTACTTGAAATTGTTTTCGTGTCATGATTCTGCTTCAAGAACTTTCAAGCCATCCAAGGATCCTTTGAAGCTAGATCCATTTTTCTCATTTCCAGTAGGTTTATCCAAGGAACTTGAGGTAGTAATGATGTTCATAACATCATTCGATTCATACATAAAAAGCTGTCTTATTCAACGTTATAAACTTGTAATCACTAGAACATAGTTTAGTTAATTCTAAACTTGTTCGCAAATAAAGTTAATCCTTCTAACTAGACTTTTAAAATCAACTAAAAACATGTTCTATATCTATATGATATGCTAACTTAATGATTTAAAACCCGAAAACACGATAAACACCATAAAACTGGATATACGCCGTCGTAGTAAAACCGGGGGCTGTTTTGGTTGGGATATTTAAAAGCTAAGAAGAACTTTGATTTAAAAGCTATACTTCTGGAAAAATTATTTTTCTTATGAACATGAAACTATATCCAAAAATCATGGTTAAACTCAAAGTGAAAGTATGTTTTTCAAAATGGTCATCAAGATGTCGTTCTTTCGACAGAAATGACTACCTCTTTCAAAAACGATTTGTAACTTGTATTTCCGACAATAAACTTATACTTTTTCTGTTTAGATTCATAAATTTAAGTTCAATACGAAACCGTGGCCACTGGAATCACTCAAAACGGATTAGAAACGAAGAAATGGCGAGTAAAACAAGATTGATAAAAACTACTCATTTTACCTACGTGAAAGTTAGTAATAAATCTATTCCAACCATAACCTAATCAACTTATATTGTATATTATGTAATCTTGAGATACCATAGACACGTATACAATGTTTCGACCTATCATGTTGACCCATCTATATATATATTGCGGAACAACCATAGACACTCTATATGTGAATGTTGGAGATAGCTATACAGGGTTGAGGTTGATTCCAAAATATATATATATATAGTTTGAGTTGTGATCAATACTGAGATACGTATACACTGGGTCGTGGATTGATTCAAGATAATATTTATCGATTTATTTCTGTACATCTAACTGTGGACAACTAGTTGTAGGTTACTAACGAGGACAGCTGACTTAATAAACTTAAAACATCAAAATGTATTAAAAGTTTTGAAAATATATTTTGTACATACTTTGATATATATGTATATATTGTTATAGGTTTGTGAATCAACCAGTGGCCAAGTCTTACTTCCGGACGAAGTAAAAATATGTGAAAGTGAGTTTCATTTGCCTTTTTACCCTTTATATTTTTGGGCTGAGAATACATGCGCTTCTTTTATAAATGTTTTACGAAATAGACACAAGTAATCGAAACTACATTATATGGTTGAATTATCGAAATCGAATATGCCCCTTTTTATTAAGTCTGGTAATCTAAGAATTAGGGAACAGACACCCTAATTGACGCGAATCCTAAAGATAGATCTATTGGGCCTAACAAACCCCATCCAAAGTACCGGATGCTTTAGTACTTCGAAATTTATATCATATCCGAAGGGTGTCCCGGAATGATGGGGATATTCTTATATATGCATCTTGTTAATGTCGGTTACCAGGTGTTCACCATATGAATGATTTTTATCTCTATGTATGGGATGTGTATTGAAATATGAAATCTTGTAGTCTATTGTTACGATTTGATATATAAAGGTTAAACCTATAACTCACCAACATTTTTGTTGACGTTTAAAGCATGTTTATTCTCAGGTGAATACTAAGAGCTTCCGCTGTTGCATACTAAAATAAGGACAAGATTTGGTGTAAGACCCGAATAATTGAAGTGTACACATGTGTATATAAGTGTATTGTGCGGTACTCGAATCGGGGTTTGGTTGTATATATTTAAAAAGGCAAAAGGAGCTGGACTGGGAGAGTTGCGCGCCGCGCGGCCTGGTGGCGCGCCGCGCCATCTGTCTGTGACAGATTCTCTCTTTCTTTTAAATTAGATATTTTGAGGCTATTTTGGTAAAATCACTTGGAGGCCGGATTTAATGCCTTAGATTAGTTTTGGGGAGTTCATTTACTCCTTCCACAACTACCAACACTTATCCAAATCAATTCTAGAGAGAGAGTGGCTTTTAGTGAGGGAAACCCCATTTTGGAGAAGAAGAAGAAGGTTTCTTGCTTAAGTCCAAGCATTAAAGTTGTTCGCCTTCCCTCTAGCTTCGTGGTGATAGTTGTGGTATGCTCTAATCTTAATTTCTTTGTTTAATTTGATTTAGGGCTAGGGTTTGGGGTGAAGATGAACATAAAACCCATTTTGTTAGTGTTTTGGGTGTTCTAGGGTAATTTGAGTCATGTAGACTCAATATTGGGTTAACTAGGGTTTGGAAGAGTTACTTGTTGTTAGAGAACCCTAATTAGCTAGTAAAATTGCTAGAACACCATGACTTATGTAAATGGGTGTAAATGGGTTAGTGGTTGACCCAAAATGGGTAGGTTGACTTTGAAAGTGTCAAATGGGTCAAAATGAACCTAAGCTAATTAATATGTGTGGTTGAAGCCTAAAACTAGTGTTAAAATGTGTAATGAACCTACTTTGGTTAATGATAGGGTTTTGTGATGAGTTAACCCGATTTTAGGGTTAAGGGTGCAAATGGGTCGGATTTGCACCATGGGTCAAATTAACACTAGGAGTGAGCTTTAGAGTGTTGACCAACTCGAGTTGTGATTTTGATATTGTGATAAATGTAATAGGTGCGTTACATTGAAGTGTTCAAGCTCGGTTATCTTTCACCAAGAGATTTTGAGGTGAGTGGAATAATTATGCATTCGTGTATATGGCGTGTTTATTTGTGGGTGTTATGGTATGAACCATCGAGCCGGTAGTACCATAGCATGTGTGTAAATTGATGTGAACCACGAGCCGGTAGCATCGAGTGTGAACCACGAGCCGGTAGCACTATAAAATAATTGATGTGAACCACGAGCCGGTAGCATCGAGTGTGAACCACGAGCCGGTAGCACTATAAACAAAGTGTGAACCACGAGCCGGTAGCACTATAAACGAGTGAGACTCAATGCGTATGGTGTGAACCACAAGCCGGTAGCACCATAGCGTCATGGTTAACCATATTAAGATTTGTTGATATTTAGCATGCTAAATTATTTATGGTTGTGTTGAGTATATGCTAACTCGGTTATGTTATTGTATGACTTGTTAAGTGTTTGAGGTTGATGACATGCTTTTGTGTTACACGTTTCGTACGAGGTATCTTGTGTTGTGATTGCAAATAGATGGGCGATATATATGTATGTGTAATTATTGCATTCACTAAGCTTTGCTTACCCTCTCGTTGTTTACCACTTTTATAGGTTCGGTGTTGGACAAGGGTAAGGGCATCGTTTTGGACTAGGGATCCCGCTTGTTGCTAAGGGACGCTTTTGGTTTTAGTAGCTCTCGGAGTTTGACCGATAGTTGGGTAGTTTAATCCCAAACGCCATGCTCATTGTGTAGTTTGGAACTTAAACTTTTTGGTGGTCGAAACTCCTAGATTGTACTAAACTTGTAATTTGGGTCGTGTGGGCCCCGCTTGTAAAACTTTAATTTTGTGTTTGAAACATGTTAGTTTTACATATTTGGTTGTATGGTAAAAAGCGTTTTGTCTAAAAGTGCCGGGAACTAGTCAATCTTTTCACGGTTAAAAGTCCCGGGGACAGCCAGATACGGCGCGGCGCGCCGATGGTCTGCAACAGAAATTTTTTTTTATTTCGTATTTTCACAAGGTTTTTGTCGGGTGTTGGTTTGGGTTGTTACATTTGGAGTCCATGTTTGTATGATATTGTGTAAAAACTGCATTCAAGAAACTGATTTCGATGCAACATATTTGTATTGTAAACCATTATGTAATGGTCGTGTGTAAACAGGATATTTTAGATTATCATTATTTGATAATCTACGTAAAGCTTTTTAAACCTTTATTTATAAAATAAAGGTTATGGTTTGTTTTAAAAATGAATGCAGTCTTTGAAAAACGTCTCATATAGAGGTCAAAACCTCGCAACGAAATCAATTAATATGGAACGTTTTTAATCAATAAGAACGGGACATTTCAGTTGGTATCCGAGCGTTGGTCTTAGAGAACCAGAATTTTGCATTAGTGTGTCTTATCGAGTTTGTTAGGATGCATTAGTGAGTCTGGACTTCGACCGTGTTTACTTGAAAAAAAAAAGATTGTTTAACAAATTTTGTTGAAAACTATATATTTTTAACATGTGAATATTATGTGATATATTAATCTCTTAAAGTGTTTGATATTATGTGATAGATGTCTACCTCTAGAACTAGTCCCATTGACTCACCTAATAATAATGAAGAGTCAAATGTAAATTGGAATGATTCGTGGACTGATTCACAAGTTCCCGAAGAGGAACCGGAAGAAGAGTCGGAACCGGAAGAAGAATCGGAACCGGAAGAAGAATCGGAACCGGAAGAAGAACCAGTGGGGGAAATAATATACCAGTTAAGTAGAAGAAAATCCTTAACCAACCGACCAAAGTTAATTATGGTCAACGGTGTTTCCGCCAAGGAAGCAAAATATTGGGAGGATTACCAATTCTCCGATGAATCGGATTCCGACGAGGATTCTGATGATGTTATAGAAATTACCCCAACTGAATTTAAAAAGGCAAAAGAGAACAATAAGGGAAAGGGCATAAAAATAGAGAAATCTGATTCTAACCCCGATGAACTTTATATGTATCGTCAACACCCGTATTTCTTAAGTTGTAACAATAACTCGGGAACCTCTAAACCACCAGGTTTTTCTAGACCAATGTGGAAAACGACGGCTCGTATTAGGGGAACATCATATATCCCTAAAAACTTAGCAAAAAGAACCAAGTTCGAAAAAGAAGAAACGAGTGAGTCGGAATAAGATAGTTGTATTTGTGCGGTGTAATATATGTAATATAGTGTGCTTATGCTTTACGATATATGTAAAAATTGCTTGTATTAATAAGTATCTTTTATGAATCTAACTCTTATCTATTTTACAGTATAAAAACACAAAATGGATAGACAACCCAATATTTTAGAAGACTTACCCGGAGACATGATTGATGAAATCTTGTCTAGAGTCGGTCAGAATTACTCGGCACAACTATTTATGGCAAAATCAGTTTGTAAGACATTCGAAGAACGTTCCAAGAATGCCTTGGTTTATAAAAGGCTTTCGTTTGAAAGATGGGGGATATCACATTGGGAAACCTATAAGTTACGATGTGTTTACTTTGACGCATATATTGCGGGGAACCCAAATGCTATTTTACGCAACGGGTTAAGAAATTATTTTGACTCAATGTATCCGAATATAGGACTTTATGATTTAGAAAAAGCGGCTAACATGCAACATAAAGAAGCATGTTATGCTTATGGGTTAGTAATGTTCGCTTCTCACCAAAGTGAGAAAAAGAACATCGGGCTACAACTATTAAACAAAACGTTCCTACAAGTGACGGAGTCAGTAATTGGGGTAAGAAATGAGGTTTTTAGGTTATTACGAGACTGTTGGTCATTACGTAACCTTCGCCCTTTTGTCGATGTTACAACACTTTGTCATACTATCGGTCACAACGGTTACGTTCCTCAAGACCAAGGATGGGAAGTGGTATTAGTAAAACCAGAATGCATGACTTGTTTCTGAACGTATGAATTACGTGTCTTTGTTGCCTTTGCTGAACGCCTTATTTATTAACTAGAATTATCTTCGCAACTACTTTGTATCAAAGTTTTATGTGCTATATTTCATGCTATATGTAAAATAGCGGTATTGTAAGTTTGCAAGTTATTGTATAAAGGTTTGAATATGATATATTTTTTTTTTGTGATTAGTTTTTCATATAGAATTGTAGTAGTTGAAATGGTATGTTAGCTACTAAGTATGAACTTAACGGGTAGGTACTACCTGAATTAAAGAGTATAAAATGCTAATATGAAGAAAGAGCTTTTATAAATAAGTTCATATTACGCTACGAAATACTATTGTCTACTCTTGATATTCTATATGATTAACTCGTTTCATTTGACTATTTTGAAGGAAATGGCACCGACTACTCGACACACCTTGAATATGAGTGAAGAGGAATTTCGTGCCTTTCTTGCTTCAAACATAGCCGCAGTACAGGCTGCGCTACATACCAACAATAACCTTGGATCTAGCAGTACAGGAAATCGTGTAGGTTGCACCTACAAAGAATTCACTTCCTGCAAACCTTTGAAATTTGATGGAACCGAAGGACCGATCGAATTGAAACGGTGGACCGAGAAGGTCGAATCGGTGTTTGCCATAAGTAAGTCAATTGAAGAGGACAAAGTGAAGTACGCTATGCATACCTTCACAGGTTCTGTGTTAACATGGTGGAATACCTATCTAGAGCAAGTGGGACAAGATGATGCTTACGCACTACCGTGGTCAGCATTCAAGCACTTGATGAACGAGAAGTACCGTCCCAGAACCGAGGTCAATAAGCTCAAGACAGAACTTAGAGGTTTACGAACCCAAGGATTTGATATTACCACGTACGAAAGACGATTCACAGAATTGTGCTTATTATGTCCGGGAGCATTCGAAGATGAGGAAGAGAAGATCGACGCGTTTGTGAAAGGATTACCGAAAAGAATCCAAGAAGATATAAGTTCACACGAGGCCGCCTCCATACAACAGGCATGTAGAATGGCTCAGAAACTAGTGAACCAGATTGAAGAAAGAATTAAAGAACAGACTGCTGAAGAGGCCAATGTGAAGCAAGTTAAAAGAAAGTGAGAGGAAAATGGTGATAAGAATCATCAATACAACAACAACAGCAATTACAACAATAATCGCAACAACTATCCCAACAATCGCAACATCAATCGCAACTACAACAAACGGCCCAACAACAACAACAACAACAACAACAACAACAACAACAACAACAACAACAACAACAACAACAACAACAACAACAACAGCAACTACAACAATCATCCCAACAACAATAATAACCTTAACAACAACAACAATCAGAAGCAGCTATGCCAAAGGTGTGAAAAGTATCACTCGGGGTTCTGCAACAAATTTTGCAACAAGTGTAAAAGAAATGGTCATAGCGCGGCGAAGTGTGAGGTCTACGGACCAGGGGTTAACAGAACGAAAGGAACAAATGGTGTCGGAATGAGTAATGGCGGAGCAAGTAGTGTCGGAGCAAGTTATGCCAATTTAGTTTGTTATAAATGTGGAAAATCGGGCCACATTATTAGAAATTGCCCGAACCAGGAGAACACAAATGGACAAGTCTGCGGAAGAGTTTTCAAGTCCGCGGCAGAGGCACAGGAAGACCCGGAGCTTGTTACGGGTATGTTTCTTATTGACAATAAATCTGCTTACGTTTTATTTGATTCGGGTGCGGATAGAAGCTATATGAGTAGAGATTTTTGTGCTAAATTAAGTTGCCCATTGATGCCTTTGGATAGTAAATTTTTACTCGAATTAGCAAATGGTAAATTAATTTCAGCAGATAATATATGTCGGAATCGAGAAATTAAACTGGTTAGCGAAACATTTAAGATTGACTTGATACCAGTAGAGTTAGGGAGTTTTGATGTGATAATCGGTATGGAATGGTTGAAAGAAGTGAAAGTAGAGATCGTTTGTTACAAAAATGCAATTCGCATTATACGAGAAAAAGGAAAACCCTTAATGGTGTACGGAGAAAAGGGCAACACGAAGCTACATCTTATTAGTAATTTGAAGGCATAAAAACTAATAAGAAAAGGTTGCTATGCTGTTCTAGCACACATCGAGAAAGTACAAACTGAAGAAAAGAGCATCAATGATGTTCCCGTCGCAAAAGAATTTCCTGATGTATTTCCGAAAGAATTACCGGGATTACCCCCACATCGATCCGTTGAATTTCAAATAGATCTTGTACCAGGAGCTGCACCAATAGCTCGTGCTCCTTACAGACTCGCACCCAGCGAGATGAAAGAACTGCAAAGTCAATTACAAGAACTTTTAGAACGTGGTTTCATTCGACCAAGCACATCACCGTGGGGAGCTCCTGTTTTGTTTGTCAAGAAGAAAGATGGTACATTCAGGTTGTGTATCGACTACCGAGAGTTGAACAAACTTACCATCAAGAACCGCTACCCACTACCGAGAATCGATGACTTATTTGATCAACTACAAGGCTCGTCTATTTATTCAAAGATTGACTTACGTTCCGGGTATCATCAAATGCGGGTGAAAGAAGATGATATTCCAAAGGCTGCTTTTAGGACGCGTTATGGTCATTACGAGTTTATGGTTATGCCGTTTGGATTGACTAACGCACCAGCTGTGTTCATGGACCTTATGAACCGAGTGTGTGTACCATATATTGACAAGTTTGTCATTGTTTTCATTGATGACATACTTATTTACTCAAAGAATGACCAAGAACACGGTGAACATTTGAGAAAGGTGTTAGAAGTATTGAGGAAGGAAGAATTGTACGCTAAGTTTTCAAAGTGTACATTTTGGTTGGAAGAAGTTCAATTCCTCGGTCACATAGTGAACAAAGAAGGTATTAAGGTGGATCCGGCAAAGATAGAAACTGTTGAAAAGTGGGAAACCCCGAAAACTCCGAAACACATACGCCAGTTTTTAGGACTAGATGGTTACTACAGAAGGTTCATCCAAGACTTTTCCAGAATAGCAAAACCCTTGACTGCATTAACGCATAAAGGGAAGAAATTTTAATGGAAAGATGAACAAGAGAAAGCGTTCCAGTTATTGAAGAAAAAGCTAACTACGGCACCTATATTGTCATTTCCTGAAGGGAATGATGATTTTGTGATTTATTGTGATGCATCAAAGCAAGGTCTCGGTTGTGTATTAATGCAACGAACAAAGGTGATTGCTTATGCGTCTAGACAATTGAAGATTCACGAACAAAATTATACGACGCATGATTTGAAATTAGGCGCGGTTATTTTTGCATTAAAGACTTGGAGGCACTACTTATATGGGGTCAAAAGTATTATATATACCGACCACAAAAGTCTTCAACACATATTTAATCAGAAACAACTGAATATGAGGCAGCGTAGGTGGATTGAATTGTTGAATGATTACGAATTTGAGATTCGTTACCACCCGGGGAAGGCAAATGTGGTAGCCGACGCCTTAAGCAGGAAGGACAGAGAACCCATTCAAGTAAAATCTATGAATATAATGATTTACAATAACCTTACTACTCAAATAAAGGAGGCGCAACAAGGAGTTTTAAAAGAGGGAAATTTAAAGGATGAAATACCCAAAGGATCGGAGAAGCATCTTAATATTCGGGAAGACGGAACCCGGTATAGGGCTGAAAGGATTTGGGTACCAAAATTTGGAGATATGAGAGAAATGGTACTTAGAGAAGCTCATAAAACCAGATACTCAATACATCCTGGAACGGGGAAGATGTACAAGGATCTCAAGAAACATTTTTGGTGGCCGGGTATGTAAGCCGATGTTGCTAAATACGTAGGAGAATGTTTGACGTGTTCTAAGGTCAAAGCTGAGCATCAGAAACCATCAGGTCTACTTCAACAACCCGAAATCCCGGAATGGAAATGGGAAAACATTACCATGGATTTCATCACTAAATTGCCAAGGACTGCAAGTGGTTTTGATACTATTTGGGTAATAGTTGATCGTCTCACCAAATCAGCACACTTCCTGCCAATAAGAGAAGATGACAAGATGGAGAAGTTAGCACGACTGTATTTGAAGGAAGTCGTCTTCAGACATGGAATACCAATCTCTATTATCTCTGATAGGGATGGCAGATTTATTTCAAGATTCTGGCAGACATTACAGCAAGCATTAGGAACTCGTCTAGACATGAGTACTGCCTATCATCCACAAACTGATGGGCAGAGCGAAAGGACGATACAAACGCTTGAAGACATGCTACGAGCATGTGTTATTGATTTCGGAAACAGTTGGGATCGACATCTACTGTTAGCAGAATTTTCCTACAACAACAGTTACCATTCAAGCATTGAGATGGCGCCGTTTGAAGCACTTTATGGTAGAAAGTGCAGGTCTCCGATTTGTTGGAGTGAAGTGGGGGATAGATAGATTACGGGTCCGGAGATAATACAAGAAACTACCGAGAAGATCATCCAAATTCAACAACGGTTGAAAACCGCCCAAAGTCTAAAAAAGAGCTACGCTGACATTAAAAGAAAAGATATAGAATTTGAAATTGGAGAGACGGTCATGCTTAAAGTTGCACCTTGGAAAGGCGTTGTTCGATTTGGTAAACGAGGGAAATTAAATCCAAGGTATATTGGACCATTTAAGATTATTGATCGTGTCGGACCAGTAGCTTACCGACTTGAGTTACCTCAACTACTCGCGGCTGTACATAACACTTTCCATGTCTCGAATTTGAAGAAATGTTTTGCTAAAGAAGATCTCACTATTCTGTTAGATGAAATCCAAATCAACGAAAAACTTCAATTTATCGAAGAACCCGTCGAAATAATGGATCGTGAGGTTAAAAGACTTAAGCAAAACAAGATACCAATTGTTAAGGTTCGATGGAATGCTCGTAGAGGACCCGAGTTCACCTGGGAACGAGAAGATCAGATGAAGAAGAAATACTCGCATTTATTTCCAGAACATACGTCAACACCTCCAACTGCTTAAAATTTCGGGACGAAATTTATTTAACGGGTAGGTACTGTAGTGACCCGAACTTTTCCATGTTTATATATATATTAAATGAAATTGTTATTTTATATGATTAAGTGTTTCCAACATGTTAAGTAATCAAACTTGTTAAGACTTGATTAATTGAAATAGGTTTCATATAGACAATTGACCACCCAAGTTGACCGGTGATTCACGAACGTTAAAACTTGTAAAAACTATATGATGACATATATATGGTTATATATATAGTTAACATGATATTATGATAAGTAAACGTATCATTAAGTATATTAACAATGAACTACATATGTAAAAACAAGACTACTAACTTAATGATTTTGAAACGAGACATATATGTAACGATTATCGTTGTAACGACATTTAATGTATATAAATCATATTAATAGATATTCGTACATCATAATATCATGATAGTACAATAATTTAAAATCTCTTTTGATATTATAAACATTGGGTTAACAACATTTAACAAGATCGTTAACCTAAATGTTTCAAAACAACACTTACATGTAACGACTAACGATGACTTAAAGACTCAGTTAAAATGTATATACATGTAGTGTTTTAATATGTATTCATACACTTTTGAAAGACTTCAAGGCACTTATCAAAATACTTCTACTTAACAAAAATGCTTACAATTACATCCTCGTTCAGTTTCATCAACAATTCTACTCGTATGCACCCGTATTTGTACTCGTACAATACACAGCTTTTAGATGTATGTACTATTGGTATATACACTCCAATGATCAGCTCTTAGCAGCCCATGTGAGTCACCTAACACATGTGGAAACCATCATTTTGCAACTAGCATGAAATATCTCATAAAATTACAAAAATATGAGTAATCATTCATGACTTATTTACATGAAAACAAAATTACATATCCTTTATATCTAATCCATACACCAACGACCAAAAACACCTACAAACACTTTCATTCTTCAATTTTCTTCATCTAATTGATCTCTCTCAAGTTCTATCTTCAAGTTCTAAGTGTTCTTCATAAATTCCAAAAGTTCTAGTTTCATAAAATCAAGAATACTTCCAAGATTGCAAGTTTACTTCCAAGTTTTCTAAATCCATTCCAAGTAATCATCCAAGATCAAGAAACCTTTGTTACTTACAGTAGGTTATCTTTCTAATACAAGGTAATAATCATATTCAAACTTTAATTCAATTTCTATAACTATAACAATCTTATTTCGAGTGGAAATCTTACTTGAAATTGTTTTCGTGTCATGATTCCGCTTCAAGAACTTTCAAGCCATCCAAGGATCCTTTGAAGCTAGATCCATTTTTCTCATTTCCAGTAGGTTCATCCAAGGAATTTGAGGTAGTAATGATGTTCATAACATCATTCGATTCATACATAAAAAGCTGTCTTATTCAACGTTATAAACTTGTAATCACTAGAACATAGTTTAGTTAATTCTAAACTTGTTCGCAAATAAAGTTAATCCTTCTAACTAGACTTTTAAAATCAACTAAACACATGTTCTATATCTATATGATATGCTAACTTAATGATTTAAAACCCAAAAACACGATAAACACCATAAAACTGGATATACGCCGTCGTAGTAAAACCGGGGGCTGTTTTGGTTGGGATAATTAAAAGCTAAGAAGAACTTTGATTTAAAAGCTATACTTCTTTAAAAAATAATTTTTCTTATGAACATGAAACTATATCCAAAAATCATGGTTAAACTCAAAGTGAAAGTATGTTTTTCAAAATGGTCATCAAGATGTCATTCTTTCGACGGAAATGACTACCTCTTTCAAAAATGACTTGTAACTTGTATTTCTGAGTATAAACTTATACTTTTTCTGTTTAGATTCATAAAGTTAAGTTCAATACGAAACCGTGGCCACTGGAATCACTCAAAACGGATTAGAAACGAAGAAATGGCGAGTAAAACAAGATTGATAAAAACTACTCATTTTACCTACGTGAAAGTTAGTAATAAATCTATTCCAACCATAACTTAATCAACTTATATTGTATATTATGTAATCTTGAGATACCATAGACACGTATACAATGTTTCGACCTATCATGTCGACCCATCTATATATATATTGCGGAACAACCATAGACACTCTATATGTGAATGTTGGAGATAGATATACAGGGTTGAGGTTGATTCTAAAATATATATATATATAGTTTGAGTTGTGATCAATACTGAGATACGTATACACTGGGTCGTGGATTGATTCAAGATAATATTTATCGATTTATTTCTGTACATCTAACTGTGGACAACTAGTTGTAGGTTACTAACGAGGACAGCTGACTTAATAAACTTAAAACATCAAAATGTATTAAAAGTTTTGTAAATATATTTTGTACATACTTTAATATATATGTATATATTGTTATAGGTTTGTGAATCAACCAGTGGCCAAGTCTTACTTCCCGACGAAGTAAAAATCTGTGAAAGTGAGTTTCATTTGCCTTTTTACCCTTTATATTTTTGGGCTGAAAATACATGCACTGCTTTTATAAATGTTTTACGAAATAGACACAAGTAATCGAAACTACATTATATGGTTGAATTATCGAAATCGAATATGCCCCTTTTTATTAAGTCTGGTAATCTAAGAATTAGGGAACAGACACCCTAATTGACGCGAATCCTAAAGATAGATCTATTGGGCCTAATAAACCCCATCCAAAGTACTGGATGCTTTAGTACTTCAAAATTTATATCATATCCGAAGGATGTCCCGGAATGATGGGGATATTCTTATATATGCATCTTGTTAATGTCGGTTACCAGGTGTTCACCATATGAATGATTTTTATCTCTATGTATGGGATGTGTATTGAAATATGAAATCTTGTGGTCTATTGTTACGATTTGATATATATAGGTTAAACCTATAACTCACCAACATTTTTGTTGACGTTTAAAGCATGTTTATTCTCAGGTGAATACTAAGAGCTTCCGCTGTTGCATACTAAAATAAGGACAAGATTTGGAGTCCATGTTTGTATGATATTGTGTAAAAACTACATTCAAGAAACTGATTTCGATGTAACATATTTGTAATGTAAACCATTATGTAATGGTCGTGTGTAAACAAGATATTTTAGATTATCATTATTTGATAATCTACGTAAAGCTTTTTAAACCTTTATTTATGAAATAAAGGTTATGGTTTGTTTTAAAAATGAATGCAGTCTTTGAAAAACGTCTCATATAGAGGTCAAAACCTCGCAAGGAAATCAATTAATATGGAACGTTTTTAATCAATAAGAACGGGACATTTCAGGTGGATCCCGCGAAGGTAACCTCTATTAAAACCTTCCACCTCCCACCGATTTTAAGGTTGTTCGGAGTTTCCTCGGGCACGCCAGTTTTTACCGGCGGTTCATTAAGGATTTTTCTAAAATTGCTAACCCGATGAACAAACTCCTCGAAAAGGATACACCGTGGAATTTCTCCGAAGAGTGCCAAAAGGCATTCGAACTTCTTAAGGAGAAACTGATCAATGCACCCATCATAATTTCTCCGAATTGGTCCCTTCCATTCGAGCTTATGTGCGATGCTTCTGATTTTGCTGTTGGCTCTGTTCTGGGCCAAAGGGTCGAGAAACATTTCCGACCCATTTACTATGCAAGCAAGACCTTGTAAGGAGCACAATTGAATTATACTACCACTGAAAAGGAGCTCCTTGCGGTGGTCTTTTCATTTGATAAGTTTCGGTCCTACTTAGTCTTATCTAAGACTATAGTCTTTATGGACCACTTTGCTCTAAAGTACCTTTTCGCTAAACAGGATGCTAAACCTAGACTTCTTAGATGGATCTTGGTTTTGTAAGAATTCGATGTTGAGATCCGGGATAAAAAGGGTGCCGAGAACTTATCGACCGATCACCTTTCACGTCTTGAGAATCCCTCCCGTGAGGTTCTCGATGAGACTACTATTCATGATGATTTCCTCGATGAATATCTAATGAAGGTGGAGGAGTGTGAAGATCCTTGGTTTGTTGATTTTGCTAATTACTTGGTCGGGGGTTCTTAGAAAAAGGTTGGTCACATCATAAACGTAAGAAATTCTTTAGTGACCTTAAGTATTATTTTTGGGAGGACCCTTATCTCTTTAGGTGGTGTTCCGATGGAATGATCCGCCGATGTGTTTCCGGAGACGAATGCGAGCGCATTCTTATCCAATGTCATCATGGACCGACGGGTGGGCATTATGGTCCCCAAATTACGGGGCGAAAAGTCTTTGAGGCCGGTTTTTATTGGCCTACTATCTTCAAGGATACCCACCGAATTTGTCAATCGTGCGATGCTTGTCAACGAGCGGGTCAAATCACTCAACGAGATGAGATGCCTCAAAATGTCATCCAAGTTCGAAAGGTTTTTGATATATGGAGGATTGACTTCATGGGCCCGTTCCTGAAATCCAATAATAAGCTCTACATTCTCATTACCATCGATTATGTTTCAAAATGGGTCGAAGCACAAGCTTTGCCCACTAATGATGCACGGGTTGTAGTTTCGTTCTTTAAACAACTCTTTTCTCGGTTTGGTGCCCCAAAAGCTTTAATTAGTGATCGGGGAACTCATTTTTGTAATGCCCAACTTGAAAAGGTGTTGAAACGATATGGGGTGACCCATAAAGTTTCCACATCCTACCATCCTCAAACCAATGGGCAAGTCAAAAACACCAACCGAGCTTTAAAGAGGATTCTTGAAAAGACAATTGGTTCTAATCCTAAGGAGTGGTCGTTTAAGCTTGATGATGCCTTATGGGCATTTAGAACGGCATACAAAACGCCAACCGGAACCACTCCTTTTCGGTTACTTTATGGTAAAGCATGTCATCTCTCGGTAGAGATTGAACACAAAGCTTTTTGGGCTCTCAAAATGAGCAATTTAGATCTTAAGGAGGCGGGACGCCTGCGTTTTAGCCAATTAAATGAGTTAGAGGAATTGCGGTTAGATGCTTATGAAAATTCGTTGATTAGTAAAGAAAGGACAAAGAAGTGGCACGATAGTCGTTTAAAAGATCCTAAGGAATTTAAGGAGGGGGGGTCGTGTGCTTCTTTTCAATTCACGGTTCCGTTTGTTTCCCGAAAAGTTGAAGTCTAAGTGGTCGGGACCATTTATTGTTCGCAAGGTTTATCCCCATAGGGCGGTTGATTTGGTTAACTCGAAGGGGGAAGAGTTTAAGGTGAACAGTCATCGGATAAAACATTATGTCGATGGACCGCAAGAGGTGGATAACGAGGTTAAACTCATCTTTACCTCTATCGACACGTGATAATCTTGGTGGTAATCTTTGTTGTAGAATTTATATATTATTTTTGTAGATTGTATTTTTCATGCTTGAAACAGGTACAATATGATCAGCGTTAGTGTTTTGGTTCGTTAAGGATGAGTACAAATGAGTTAAGTCTGGAAAAAGCGGAGAAATTCGTGTCTGGAGGTTTGCGCGCCGCGCATATACGTGCGCACCGCGCACTTGTGAAGAAAAATAGCTGGAAGTTTTTGTAAATTCTCTGACCTCATTTCACTTTATATCGCGCGCCGCGCATCACTACGCGCACCGCGCATCACTACGCGCACCGCGCAACGTGAATACATTATAAAGCGCGCCGCGCGGGTTTGTGCGCGCCGCGCATTGCTGCTCATCAGTCCCCATCGCTGCTTTTATGACCCGAACCCAATTGTTATAACCCGAATTTTAAATGGGTCCAGTCGATTTTTAGGGGTTTTAAGGCTATTTTATACCATTTTACACCCACTTTAACACACATAAACATATACAAACGCATCTCAAAGCTAGGGTTCTTCAATTCTCAAAATTCTTTGTGTGATTTTCTCTCAAATTACTAGTGAATCATGCCTCCTAGGGTCCGTTTCTCTTACTCTTGCACTTAATTTCATCCCTAATTTTGTTAGTTATGCTTTAATTGATGCTTAATTGAAAGTCAAGTGTGGGGTTAACCCTAATTCGTTAAATGTTTAATGATTCACATGATTAGTGTTAATAATACCTAATATGCTTGTTTGTATGATGTTTACATGTGATTAGTGCATATTACTGATGCTAGGGTTTGCTATGAGATTAAATCCGAATTTGAAGTTTAAATTTGGGGTTTTGTGTGTGCGAAGGTTAATGGAGGTAGTTCATGATAGTGTGGGGTAATTTGGGTGGGTCAAGTGAGAAGTTATTTGGTTTTTGATGTTTTGAGTTAGATTGCTAATTAAGTTAATAATTTTGAGTATGTTTGGAACTTTTCATGCGTTGTAGTGTTTTCAAAGATTATTTTGAGTTAGTTCAAGTTTTTGTACATGAATTGCTAAGCCTAGTTTGTTTGGAGATTAAATTTTATTGATACTTTGATTCTAGCTTTTCATGTAACATGGCATGATTGTTTAGTTGGTTACGAAGGATAGTGTTATTTTGAGACATGCTCTTATGTGATGTTTAATTAGAAAAGGAAAATGAGTAAAAGAGGATGTTTGCGAATGTAACTTTAGCTAACACTAACTTTTGAGTTTTTGTGGTTGTTTTGTGGTTAAATTGTGAATGCGGAGTCAAGAAAAGTGTACTAGAACCTCACTAAGTGCTTCAGTAGATGCACAAGCACCACAAGAGGATCCGCGGGATTGGATTGAGTACGTCAGGATTGAGTATCCGACTGAGTTTGCAAGGATAAATGATCGGGTTATTGGTTTAACTTGGTACTTTGATTGGAGCTTCCGTGAGGAAGCTCAAGTTCGTCGAGAGTTTGATTCTATGCTAATGTTGTCTTATAACAACACGATTCTCCGCCCGTGGGAGAGGGTGTTTTCGCTTCATGATGATATTTATCCGTTGTTATGCAAGGAGTTTTTCTCGTCTTTGGTGGTTACTAATACCCGGGATCGGAATGAGCGTAATTTTATGCGGTTTCGTTTGGGTGGCCAAAATCAAGCAATGAGTCGATCTCAAATTACTCGAGCTTTAGATTTGTATCCGGAATTGGATAATATCCGACTTTCGAATTATTTGATTAGGACTGAATTTTACAAGCAGGAGCCTTTTAACACTGTTGCTTTTTGGGGTAGATTGATTAGAGGTGAAATTTTTCATGCAGGAAGAGTAAGCTATGTGAAAATTAAATTACCATTCGATTGGTTGTTGCAAAGGTTGGTGGCTTGTACTTTTAATGCACGGATAAATGGGAATGAGAAACCAAATAATAAGGATTTGTGGTACATGGATCAAATCAAGAGGAGGAAGCATACTGAAATTGTTGGTTCTATAGCTACTTACTTGAGCAAATGTGCAAGCGATACGGCTCCGGGAAAGAAGCTCTTGGGGTACCATTATATTACTATGTTTACGAGAAAGTTGAATGTGGATTTGAGCAGGTTGCGTACGACAGATCAGAGTATTCCAGTTTTTGGTTCGATGTTCTATACTAATGGGAAGATATTGATGCACGATTTTGAAAATCGATTGGTGATGTATCGGGAACCTGTGGGTTCTGGTGCAGCAGGTACGAGTGCAGCTGGAGCTACAGGTGGTTCTTCATCGGGACCTAGCACGGGAGCTGGTCCATCTGCTAGTACACATTTTGGAGGTTCTTGGTACCCGAGTCAGGAAGGTTGGGACAATCTGATAAATAGTGTGAACATAACGGGTTTAATTTATGGCGATGTTGCAGGTCAGGTAGAAAATCAGGTGTATCAGTATACTATGGATCAAGCTGATAATGCGGAGTTTCATTATGACATTCGTAGGCAAACCGAGGTGGTGGAAAAGCATAATGACGTGGTTAGTCGACACAATGCTCAGATGTGGGAGAGTCATCAGCGCACGGAGGAGCTCGCAAGAGCTAATCATTATGATACAGGGATGATTGCATATGGTGTCTATTGGCAATGCCATAATTCACGTTTGTATTTTTCTAACCCGGAGCAGTATTATGGTACGGCGAGTTAGGAGTCGGTTTATTATTATGATCAGAACCGTCCTGAGCATCCGCCGCGTTATAGAGAGACAGAGGCTATGAGGGACGCACAGTTGAGGTTCCAGCAGGAGTATCCGGACGGGCGTCCGAGCAGGAGTGGTTCGGGAACCTATGGATGGCCGTTTGATGATTACCAGGGTTGAGGGCCTGCGTGCTTGTTGATCATGTTGTATTTGTTTGCAAACATGTTATTTGGTTTTGTACTTTGATAACTATTTTCTTTAATTATGTACTATGGATTTATTCGAGGACAAGGCGTTTCGGTACCGGGTGGTGCCACCTTGTCCCGTTTTATGTAGTTTCTTTTATGTTTGTTAGGTTTGTTGGTGAAACGATTTTTTTTCAAGTCTGGCATTAAGTTCAGCAAAACTGCATGATTGATGATATTGGTGTGATGATCGGGAATGGAAGATGTTCTTATGCTGGCAGTCAGTTCAGCGCCATCTGTCACTGGCATTCCGCGATCAGTGGTTAAGCTCGATAAGTTTTTATATTTTCTTTCTCACGTAATCCTTTCGATTTTTATCTAATTTTGATCTCAAGTGATGGGGATATTACTTGATCTCAAGTGTGGGGTGGGGGATGTAAAATCTCTCGGGTTGGTTGTTAATGGAATCATCATCATATTAGTTTTGATTTAAAAAGACTTGACGTTTCACAGGTTTTGGTCGTAAAAAAAATGAAAAATTAGTGGTAAAATAAAAATAGAAATAGAAAAGTTAGTTTTAAAATAAATAAAAAAGTAGAAAAACAATTGAAAATTCGGCCAAAACCTTTATTATGAAAATTGGCTTGGTATTTTATGGCATATTTCGTGATTTAAAAGAAGCCAAAATTGTCTCACATGTTCATTATTTTGGATATGAAATCCTACGAGTTCGGGGAGCTCAATAGTAGGTCATCTGTACCAAAACAGGTGTAAACCGTGAGAGAGTGGTGATTGCATAGCGTGATTGTGACCGAATCACGTGCCAGATCACAAACTTTTGGTTACTTGGTATAGCAGACTTACGAAACTATATCATTTTATTATTACATCATTCAATGGTGTGATACTGTGGGAAGAGGAGCCTAGAGCTTCACCAGTGTTGTCCTTTTTAGGAACAATAGCTACGTGCTTGTGTTTGCTTAGATAACACAACCCATAGCCAAAAGATATGGCACCCAAAGGTTTTTGGGATTTAAACCGAGTGTTAATTGAAATAGATTGACATTCCCGAGTGACTCAGATCCACTCATTAAGGAAGTAAAGTCTTTCGACCGTTTTACTTGGTACGTATACCTCTTAAGCTGTACCATTTCATTACCCATCATTTCACGATGAGGTACTGTTAGAGGTGAAAGTCTTTAACTTTCAAAACATGTTCATTATTTTGAATGTGAAATCCTACATGAATATTAAAATTCATACGTAGGTCACTTGCACCAAGGCGAGTGTCAACCGTATGAACGGTGATAGTAGCGTGTGGTCGAAACCGAAGCATGCGCTAGATCGAAAACTTTAACAGGGCGATCCTCATTGTTTCTCCTAACAAGGACAATGTTGCACCCGACCACCTAATATAACCACACAGGATGTATCCATTCCATCCTAAAGGGAGTCAAGTCTCCCGAACGACACACTTGCTGATTCATTTCAGAAGTTGTAGTCCAGACCAGTTGTAGGGTGACGAAAAATCTTGAAAAGTCATTGCTAAAATCGACTGGAAATCTACCAGGCCTCAACATCAAATAGGGAAACTGGTAGTCAAAGCTTATCTCAATGAGGGAGATTTTCTAGCCAAATGGGAAGCGCACCATGATACACAAAATGTCAGTGATTGATCAGATTCCCAGTGGATAACCTCCGGAAAGGTAATATATCAGCTTTTAAGCCTGATGAACCTCAATCTTCATGATTGACTTAACGGATTAGATGATTACCTCATGATTATCGATGATATCCAGACGTAATGTGTATCCTCCTAAGCACATTATTTTCTTACCGACATCTCGCTATGTTAGGTACTGTGGGAGGCTTGGCTTGACTAATTGCGGGGTAGCCCGTGCGTTCTTTTAGCACACATGTTCGATTGCTATATCCTTAGTGCTCGGCTCTTACTTGATTCCTGATTCCTTTGAAGACTTATATTATGGTTCGAGATTCTCTACTTAATCATTATGGTGCGTTATCGAGACTATCTTTGGTTACTTTATTCATTATTGCTTGAGGTTTGGGTAAGTATTGTTTTGAGAATGCAAGTGGGAGCCATAGTTGATATCTACTCCAAATTCGTGCCCACACTAGTACTTGTTTGGTTTGTTGTTCGTTTGGTTCTACATATACTTTTGAAGATGTTACTTTATGGTAGAAGATTATTTTCGAGTCGGATTTGCTTGAGGACAAGCAAGACTCTAGTGTGGGGTGATTTGGGCGGGTCAAGTGAGAAGTTACTTGGTTTTTGATGGTTTGAGTTGGATTGCTAATTAAGTTATTAATTTTGAGTATGTTTGCGCATGTTTGGAGCTTTTCATGCGTTGTAGTGTTTTCAAAGATTATTTTGAGTTAGTTCAAGTTTTTGTACATGAATTGCTAAGCCTAGTTTGTTTGGAGATTGAATTTTATTGATACTTTGATTCTAGCTTTTCATGTAACATGGCATGATTGTTTAGTTGGTTGCGAAGGATAGTGTAATTTTGAGACATGCTCTTATGTGATGTTTAATTAGAAAAGGAAAATGAGTAAAAGAGGATGTTTGCGAATGTAACTTTAGCTAACACTAACTTTTGAGTTTTTGTGGTTGTTTTGTGGTTAAATTGTGAATGCAGAGTCAAGCAAAGCGTACTAGAACCTCACCAAGTGCTTCAGCAGACGCACAAGCACCGCAAGAGGATCCGCGGGATTGGATTGAGTACGTCAGGAATGAGTACCCGACTGAGTTTGCAAGGATAAATGACCGGGTTATTGGTTTAACTTGGTACTTTGATTGGAGCTTCCTTGTGTAAAGACCCGTCCTAATCCATAAGAACGATTACAATAACATTTGGTTACATCGCAAGGTATTTGACCTCTATATGATACATTTTACAAACATTGCATTCATTTTTAAAAGACAAACTTCCATTACATCGAATGTTAACGGCAGGCATACCATTTCCTAATATGTCCCAACTATAATTGACTTAATAATAATCTTGATGAACTCAACGACTTGAATGCAACGTCTTTTGAAATATGTCATGAATGACTCCAAGTAATATCTCTAAAATGAGCAAATGCACAGCGGAAGATTTCTTTCATACCTGAGAATAAACATGCTTTCAAGTGTCAACCAAAATGTTGGTGAGTTCATTAGTTTAACATAAATAATCATTTTCATTATTTTAATAGACCACAAGATTTTCATTTCTCTCAAATATACGTCCCATGCATAGAGACAAAAATAATCATTCATATGGTGAACACATGGTAACCGACATTAACAAGATGCATATAAGAATATCCCCTATCATTCCAGGAAATCCTTCGGACATGATATAAAACAACATCGAAGTACTAAAGCATCCGGTACTTTGGATGGGGTTCGTTAGGCCCAATAGATCTATCCTTAGGATTCGCGTCAATTAGTAGATCAGTTTACTAATTCTTAGGTTACCAAGCAAAAGGGGCATATTCGGCTTCGATCATTCACCCATATAATGTAGTTTCAATTACTTGTGTCTATTTCGTAAAACATTTATAAAAATTGCGCATGTATTCTCAGCCCAAAAATATAAAGAGTAAAAGGGGATCAAATGAACTCACGATACGATATTTTGTAGTAAAAATATTCATACGATGATACTGAACAATACAGGGTTAGCCTCGGATTCACGAACCTATATCATTTATATATATGTTAACACATATAATGTTAATCGTATAACTTTATATATTATATCTTAAATTATATAACTTATATATTTAATTTGTATATATTTAATATAGTTATTATTTATATAGTTTTTATATATACATATGATTAATATTATATTAAGAATCAAAAATTTGTTATATGTAAATATTTATATGAATAATCTTAATATATATAATTAGATGTATTATGGTAGTTGTAAATAATATACTCTTATATAGTAAATATTTATTTGCTATAATAATATTGTTAAAATAATAATAATAATAATAATAATAATAATAATAATAATAATAATAATAATAATAATAATAATAATAATGATAATAATATTGATAATAATAATAATCTTAATGATAATTTTAGTAATAATAATAACTATACTATTTATAATAATAATAATAATAATAATACTTTTACTAACAATGCTAATAAGGATGATATTAATAATAATAGTAATGATAATAATAGTGCTATTGATCATAATAATAACTAATACTTAATATTTAGTAATACTAATACTTAATAGTATTAATACTTAATAATAATAATATTAATAATAATAATAATAATAATAATAATAATAATAATAATAATAATAATAATAATAATAATAATAATAATAATAATAATAATAATAATAATAATAATAATAATAATAATAATAATAATAATAATAACAACAATAATAATAACAATAATAAAAATAATAATAAAAATGTTAAAATTGAGTAAACTACCTTTAAGCTCTTCTTAAAAAAAAACGCCTGAGACAGGGCTCGAACCCGAGACCTCTCAGTTACACACACATATACTTAACCATTCCTCTGCCATTCTAATTCTGCTATAATGAAGGTTTTAATTTCCTTTAACCTATATCTCCGTTGCTTCTTCTTAACATCAATCGACATCAACAAATATCTATCATCATCTTAATGATCATCATTTTCCTTATCACACATCGTACATCATGTATACTATTATCATTATGTTAACAACTAACAGTATCACAATCATGTACCATCTTTATCATGATCATGTATCATCATGATCATCATCTATTGCATCAACTAACAATACAACTATCATAGTTATCAACTAATCTATCTTACATCATACACATCTCCATCATTAATCGTGTCATAACCGTCATCCAATTTTCATTAACATATACATCGCCATTATCCTCTCCCTATAATCACCTCGTCATAACCTAATCAACATCGCCGTTTAAATAATATGTGAGAGTGTATGTTGTCGTCGAAGGAAAAAAAATGATGAGGTTGTAATATCGTGGCCAAAATTGAACTAGAGCCCAAGAGTAGATTATTACTAAATAGATTAGCTGGCCTAACAATTTAATCTGTCCAATCACATATCCACAGCCCAAGTAAGAATCATTTAGCTCACTGAGAGTTTAAACTCCTTGTCGGCTAGAATAAGGAAAACGAAGGAATGGAACAAAGAAAGGAGTGGACGTGTAAACCACTTTCTCATCAATTATATTGTGGATTAGGTAAATAGCTGGAAAGTTTAATATTCGGTGGGGTGTATACTTTGGAATTGGTCGGCCATAAAAATAAACAACACGGATTACAACAGCGACTTTAATCTCATAACTCAGTTCCTAATTTATTCAATAATGGTTGTTTATTTGGTGAAGGTTTACGTTAAATCAACAGTATAACGGTAGTGGGTATTAGCTGTAACATCAAATTGGGTGTGGTGGTGGTTTTCGAAGGGAAAGACTGCTCTGGATCGTAACAATAAAATTAACAGCTGCAGATAGGTGGTGGTTGCGTGGTGTGACAGAAACCAAATGACAGAAACTATTGTAGCAGTTGACGGGATGGCTGCCACATAGTGGAGGTGATGGAGGCTTGGTGGTGATTATTGGTTTACGAAGAAGAGAACAGAAACAGTAGTTGGGTGTTCGAATAATGGCGTAGAAGATGGCGGTTAATGATAGATGATGGTTGTTTGTTATAATGGTAGCGGTTTTGAAGGAGTTGCAACAGAGAAAAAAAAATTGATAGAGTAAGATATAGAGAGAGAGAGAGATGTGGTGTCGATTTATGGTGAAGGTGGTGGCGGACAGTTGTTTATGATTGTAGGTGACGGGCGACGGTGGTGATGGAAGGTGATCGTTGGTGTTGATAAAAGAAGAGAGTACGATAACAAATGGAATGAGTTCGATGATGGTGATTCGGTATGGTGATTCGGTATGGTGATGCTTACATGCGAAACAGTCACAGGTTGGTCACGATGGTCCTTAATGACGGTTAGATGTGATGAAAGGTGAGGGTTGAGGGAATTGGTTCTTGGTGATCAAGTTGTAGTAATTATGCAAAGTATATAACGTATATTTATATATAAAAAGGGATGAGCAAGTTTGGTTGGTCGATTTCTTAAGATAGAAAAATTAAAACAACTATAATAGTATGTAGTAAGTGGTGGTATTAGTTAAAGTAGTGGTGAATGTAAGTCTCCATATAACTCTTATCTGCACACCAATATATATATAATTTATATAATTTTAATATTAATAATAATTAATAATTATTACATAATAATCATTAGGTCAATAATATGAGATGGACATGTAACAACTTAAAGTGGCAAATAGAGAAAAGTGATATCAATCATAACTATACAATCTCAAAAGTGTTCCATTACTAAAAGTGGAAGAATTGTTTCGTTTTGGTGATTCTCGGCCAAAAATAACAGGAATAGAAATAGATATATAATAATAATAATATAATAATAATAATATATTATAAATTTACAAACGTGTGATTAAGTTAGCCGTCGTCTACTATTTCATTCACGGACTGAAATTCGTGCTCCGTTGATAAATCAGTGGCGGACTAAAAGTTTCCAGAAAAATCTCATATTTTCAAATTAACTATATTTATTTATTTTAGTCATTATGGTATAAAATTCGATCCTTAGTTTGTTAAATAAAAATTACATCAACTGTTCCTCTCATTTCTGGGTAAAATATAAAAAGTGTTAAAATTTAATAACTAGATCCTAAATACATTTTTAATAAGTCTAAAATTCATAGAACTCATTTTCGTATCACCGTTTATTTTAAAATTACATAAGTTTGAATTTAACTTGCTTAGTATCAATCGAAACATCAAACGAGTATTACAATCATTTAATATTTATTTTTAATATACTTTATTTATATATAGAGATATATTTTAAATAATAATTATTATAATATTCTATTTTTATTCTATTAATTTTTAATAACAACAACATATAATACTTTAAATTATATTTTGAATTATTATTTATATATACATACACACATATCTATTTACAATTAATTGTTCGTGAATCGTCGGAACTTGTCGAAGGTCAAATGATTTCATGAAACAGTTCAAAAATTTTGAGACTCGGTTTAATAGACTTTGCTTATCGTGTCGAAACTATATAAAGATTAAGTTTAAATTTAGTCAAAAATTTCCGGGTCGTCACATTACCTACCCGTTAAAGAAATTTCGTCCCGAAATTTGAGTGAGGTGGTCATGGCTAACAATAAAAATGTTTTCATGACGAATATGAGTTGATAAATAGAGTTTTATTATCATTGAGTAATATGGATAGAACAATTCGATTATTCGAAAAAATACGAATGAAGCTATCACGAAAGAGTGAAATGAGTAAATGCAAGTTTGTCTTAACCGGTGACGTAGTCGCGATTGATTTCCGGAATTTAAGGGATTTAAGAAAAATTTTCGTAATAAGATTTGATTCTCCGGTAATTAAGGAAATCGGATCCTTTTTTTTTTTTTTTTTTTGGTTAAATACGATAATCTGTTTTGATTGCTCTATCGGACATTTCACTATAAATCCACCCTTCTCATTTCCTTTATATTTTGGAGTTCCATCCTTTTGTTTTCTATTCCCGACTTTAAGTCAAGCGAATAATGGTCCAGAATTCGTTGGTATGAAGTTTCGAATGAACATGTTTAACGTTCTAAGAGAGAAATTGTAATAGCACGATCTTGATTGGTTAAATTACCAGGATTCAAGAGAAAAGATAGAACTATCAAGAAATATGTTCTTGATATGTTTAGAGATTAAGTAGAATGTAAGAGTCGTGTAACATAGCACATGATGACGTTTTAATCTGTGAATCATCACGTTCCATTAGAAACTCAGCATGACTTACTGTAATATAATCACGTTGATTAAGTGTCATTATATTATATTAACTCATGCATCAATTTCCAACACTACTTCCAAAACATTCATAGTTTAAACTCGAAAGTTTATAGAATAAAGAAACTAAACAGTTTCCTTTATGATGTAACATAGATAGCGCGAAGAGATAAATAATTTCGGACAAGAATATTTATGAAAATATCCTCAGAAATATCGAAGATATTTATGATGATATTTTGGAATTTCTAAGATCGAAGGTTGGTGAAGAAATATTTTTCCACCAGATTTAACATGAGTATGGAGCAAGATATTTTTTAAAGATTTCATCAGAAACAGAATCATCGGGATTCTTTATGTACAAGTTTAGTCCTTGTGATTTGTCCACAGTCTCCTTCATAATTTCGCATAATCCGCTTTTTGGTACAAAATTTTCTATCGAGCATTTCCAACACTCTATTCTTTATCATCATACTTTCGACAGTTAGGGTTGTTTACAGTTGTCTACAGTTTCTGCAACTTCATTCAGCTTTTTCAACATTTCGAGTAATAATTCGCAGACTAGGTGTTTTTCATAATTTCAGAATGGAAAATCTTAATTCCAAGAGATAAATGCTATATGTATACGTTTAACTGTTGATGTAGAGACATTGCGAGATTCAAAATACTGATTGCTATTTCCCGGTAATTGGTATGACAATTCTTGTTATAAGATGTGGATGAGTATATGAATAGGTTTTATCGAACAAATATAATGATTCTTCGTAGAGACTTAAGCCAATGAGTAATAAAGTTGCGGGTAAGTTTACTGCTAATGTGGTGGGATATAAACGGTTTCCCGGTATCGATGGTGAAAGGCAAACTTATATATCAAAGTTATAATAAGACTAATCCGAATGAAAGTGGAAGTTGATTTGCTGGAGCTGTGACAAAATTGGGTAATTTGAAAAGGGATTGCAAGGTTATTTTCGGTGATAACAACGCCAAAGGCGCTAGCACAGATACGTGTTAAACGTTTACTCAGGTTTCGAGTGTTTTCAGGTGCATATCTATACGCATAATTCTTTCCTTCCGTAGATGAAGTGCGGTTGGTTCATCCTCTCGATTGAGGTGTTTTTCAGGAATCATGAAAGGTTTGAACAAAGATTGTAATCGTCAAGATACAAATGAGGTTTAAGATGAAATCAAGTGGCAAACTTGAAGATTCGTTTAGTTTCATATGTTATAATCAATATTTTAATTCATTTTAATTGTCCAATGTTGGTAGTCCACAGTTACTAATTCAATAGTTCATATATAGTTTAATATATAATATTCGAATTAATTAATACGTATCGTGACCCGTGTACATGTCTCAGACTCGATCACAACTCAAAGTATATATATTATTATAAAATCAACCTCAACCCTGTATAGCGAACTCTAGCATTAAAGCATATAGAGTGTCTATGGTGATTCCAAATAATATATATAGATGCGTCGATATGATATGTCAAAACCTTGTATACGTGTCCCGATATTTAAAGTGCGTAAAATAAATAACAGAAATTAAATGACGATAAATAAAATTTCGAGAATTAAAATTGCGATAAAATAAATTATGATAATTAAATTGCGATAAATAAATGTAATCAGTTAGCTAGGAACAGTTAGCTAGGATTTTGTTAGCGTGGATTCTTAACAGAATTTCTCATAGTTAATTTGTTTGTTTCTAACAAATTTTATTTTGTCCAATATTTTCTTCATTATGCCACTTGTTGGATTCTGATAGGTCAAAATCCAAATATCAAATTGAATGAAAATGGTTATTCTGTGGTGAACGGATTTGTACAGCTGTGGTTGTAAGTAGGATAGCAAATGACTGTTGAATCATATTGAAAGAATGTGCAGTGTAACTTATTAATGTGAAATCTAAATATTCCTCGGGTATTACCTACCCGTTAAAATATTTTCACCATTAACAGTTTGTACAAAGGAATTTTTAATTACAATCTTTATGAAAACATATATACACATATATTTTCTTCAGATGTAATCGTGGATTTAATGAGTTAATATGATATTAAACTCATTTGATTTACGGCTAGAACTAGAGTACATAATATCTAAAACATTAGAGATTATATAATCGCCATGAAGAACGAAGATAATTGATGTTTAACGTCATGTAGAACAATGATTATACTCGAGGTACAGTATGAGATGCCGAAGCTGGTGACGCGAATGTTGTTGTTGGTGGTACTAGTGCTGTTGGTGCTGAGGCTGGTGATGTTACTGGTGTTGGTGATACTGCTGGTGCTTGCAAATTATGTACCATGCTCTCTAAAGTTAACACTCGAGCTCAGAGTTCTTTAACTTCTTCTACTAACCCTGATTGGTTATCAGTGTGAGGTAGAGGTCGGATATCTTCTCTAGTTCCGTTAATGGTAGTCTCAAGATGAAAAATTCTTGCAAAAAAGGTATAAACGGTGTTGCGAACAGGTTCACCGGTGAGCGGGTCGAGTACTCCAAGGTTAGGTGGTAGATTCGGTTCATGATATGGAATACCTTCTTCCCTTCTCCATAGGGTGAGTAAGTCATGAACCCACCCCCATTTTATCCAGTAATCACGGTAGTTGATTGGCTGGTGTGCTCCTGTGACGCTGTCTTCGGAGTCAGAGGAACGTGGTTGATTCGTAAAGGTCATCTTACGCGATTACAGAAAAGATTTTTGGTATGAAGAGTTTAGTGACAGCAATTGATAGTTGGATGTATTCTCGATGCATAATATGCATAGATATATATAGTACCAGGATCCCTTAAATTACGGAGAAATTTACGAGAGATATCAGGCAAGGTCTACAGTAACAGATACGCTAAGATATGAATTTTGTATATACACTATTCATGCAATCAATGCAGTGAAATGTGTCTAGACTAAGAATACTGAGCAGGTAATTTCCTAAGGATGATAAGCAGATAATTTTCGACAAAAATGATAAGCAAAACTTTTGACATGCAGACACGGTCGAAGTCCAGACTCACTAATGCATCCTAACGACTATCAGTTAGACACACTAATGCAAAACCTGGTTCGCTAAGACCACCGCTCTGATACCACATGTAAAGACCCGTCCTAATCTATAAGAACAAATACAATAACATTTGGTTACATCGTGAGGTACTTGACCTCTATATGATACATTTTACAAACATTGCATTCGTTTTTAAAAGACAAACTTTCATTACATCGAATGTTGACGGCATGCATACCATTTCCTAATATGTCCCAACTATAATTGACTTAATAATAATCTTGATGAACTCAACTACTTGAATGCAACGTCTTTTGAAATATGTCATGAATGACTCCAAGTAATATCTCTAAAATGAGCAAATGCACAGCGGAAGATTTCTTTCATACCTGAGAATAAACATGCTTTCAAGTGTCAACCAAAAGGTTGGTGAGTTCATTAGTTTAACATAAATAATCATTTCCATTATTTTAATAGACCACAAGATTTTCATTTCTCATAAATATACGTCCCATGCATAGAGACAAAAATAATCATTCATATGGTGAACACCTGGTAACCAACATTAACAAGATGCATATAAGAATATCCCCTATCATTCCGGGAAATCCTTCAGACATGATATAAAACAACATCGAAGTACTAAAGCATCCGGTACTTTGGATGGGGTTCGTTAGGCCCAATAGATCTATCCTTAGGATTCACGTCAATTAGTTGATCGGTTTACTAATTCTTAGGTTACCAAGCAAAAGGGGCATATTCGGCTTCGATCATTCACCCATATAATGTAGTTTCAATTACTTGTGTCTATTTCGTAAAACATTTATAAAAATTGCGCATGTATTCTCAGCCCAAAAATATAAAGAGTAAAAGGGGATCAAATGAACTCACGATACGATATTTTGTAGTAAAAATATTCATACGACGATACTGAACAATGCAGGGTTGGCCTCGGATTCACTAACCTATATCATTTATATATATGTTAACACATATAATGGTAATCGTATAACTTTATATATTAAATCTTAAATTATATAACTTATATATTTAATTTGTATATATTTAATATAGTTATTATTTATATAGTTTTTATATATACATATGATTAATATTATATTAAGAATCAACAATTTGTTATATGTAAATATTTATATGAATAATCTTAATATATATAATTAGATGTATTATGGTAGTTGTAAATAATATACTCTTATAGAGTAAATATTTATTTGCTATAATAATATTGTTAAAATAAAAATAATAATAATGATAATAATAATATTGATAATAATAATAATAATCTTAATGATAATTTTATTAATAATAATAACTATACTATTTATAATAATAATAATAATAATACTTTCACTAACAATGCTAATAAGGATGATATTAATAATAATAGTAATGATAATAATAGTGCTATTGATCATAATAATAACTAATACTTAATATTTAGTAATACTAATACTTAATAGTATTAATACTTAATAATAATAATATTAATAATAATAATAATAATAATAATAATAATAATAATAATAATAATAATAATAATAATAATAATAATAATAATAATAATAATAACAATAATAATAACAATAATAATAATAATAATAATGTTAAAATTGAGTAAACTACCTTTAAGCTTTTCTAAAAAAAAAAAACGCCTGAGACAGGGCTCGAACCCGAGACCTCTCAGTTACACACACATATACTTAACCATTCCTCTGCCATTCCAATTCTGCTATAATGAAGGTTTTAATTTCCTTTAACCTATATCTCTGTTGCTTCTTCTTAACATCAATTGACATCAACAAATATCTATCATCATCTTAATGATCATCATTTTCCTTATCACCCATCGTACATCATTTATGCTATTATCATTATGTTAACAACTAACAGTATCACAATCATGTACCATCTTTATCATGATCATGTATCATCATGATCATCATCTCTTGCATCAACTAACAATACAACCATTATAGTTATCAACTAATCTATCTTACATCATACACATCTCCATCATTAATCGTGTCATAACCGTCATCCAATTTTCATTAACATATACATCGCCATTATGCTCTCCTTATAATCACCTCGTCATAACCTAATCAACATCGCTGTTTAAATAATATGTGAGAGTGTATGTTGTCATCGAAGAAAAAAAAATGATGAGGTTGTAATATCGTGGCCAAAATTGCACTAGAGCCCAAGAGTAGATTATTACTAAATAGATTAGCTGGCCCAACAATTTAATCTGTCCAATAACATATCCACGGCCCAAGTAAGAATCATTTAGCTCAATGAGTGTTTAAACTCCTTGTCGGCTAGAGTAAGGAAAACGAAGGAATGGAACAAAGAAAGGAGTGGACGTGTAAACCACTTTCTCATCAATTTTATTGTGGATTAGGTAAATAGCTAGAAAGTTTAATATTCGGTGGGGTGTATACTTTAGAATTGGTCGGCCATAAAAATAAACAACACGCATTACAACAGCGACTTTAATCTCATAACTCAGTTCCCAATTTATTCAATAATGGTTGTTTATTTGGTGAAGGTTTACGTTAAATCAACAGTATAACGGTAGTGGGTATTAGCTGTAAGATCAAATTGGGTGTGGTGGTGGTTTTCGAAGGGAAAGACTGCTCTGGATCGTAACAATAAAATTAACAGCTGCAGATAGGTGGTGGTTACGTGGTATGACAGAAACCAAATGACAGAAACTGCTGTAGCAGTTGACGGGATGGCTGCCACATAGTGGAGGTGATGGAGGCTTGGTGGTGATTATTGGTTTACGAAGAAGAGAACAGAAACAGTAGTTGGGTGTTCGAATAATGGCGTAGAAGATGGCGGTTAATGATAGATGATGGTTGTTTGTTATAATGGTAGCGGTTTTGAAGGAGTTGCAACAGAGAAACAAAAATTGATAGAGTAAGATATAGAGAGAGAGAGAGAGAGAGAGAGATGTGGTGTCGGTTTATGGTGAAGGTGGTGGCGGACGGTTGTTTATGATTGTAGGTGACGGGCGACGGTGGTGATGGAAGGTGATCGTTGGTGTTGATAAAAGAAGAGAGTACGATAACAAATGGAATGAGTTCGATGATGGTGATTCGGTATGGTGATGCTTACATGCGAAATAGTCACAGGTTGGTCACGATGGTCCTTAATGATGGTTAGATGTGATGAAAGGTGAGGGTTGAGGGAATTGGTTCTTGGTGATCAAGTTGTAGTAATTATGCAAAGTATATAACGTATATTTATATATAAAAAGGGATGAGCTAGTTTGGTTGGTCGATTTCTTAAGACAGAAAAATTAAAACAAGTATAATAGTATGTAGTAGGTGGTGGTATTAGTTAAAGTAGTGGTGAATGTAAGTCTCCATATAACTCTTATCTGCACACCAATATATATATATAATTTATATAATTTTAATATTAATAATAATTAATAATAATTACATAATAATCATTAGGTCAATAATATGAGATGGACATGTAACAAGTTAAAGTGACAAATAGAGAAAAGTGATATCAATCATAACTATACAATCTCAAAAGTGTTCCATTACTAATAGTGGAAGAATTGTTTCGTTTTGGTGATTCTCGGCCAAAAATAACAGGAATAGAAATAGATATATAATAATAATAATATAATAATAATAATAATAATATATTATAAATTTATAAACGTGTGATTAAGTTAGCCGTCGTCTACTATTTCATTCACGGACTGAAATTCGTGCTCCGTTGATAAATCAGTGGCGGACTAAAAGTTTCCAGAAAAATCTCATATTTTCAAATTAACTATATTTATTTATTTTAGTCATTATGGTATAAAATTCGATCCTTAGTTTATTAAATAAAAATTACATCAACTGTTCCTCTCATTTCTGGGTAAAATATAAAAAGTGTTAAAATTTAATAACTAGAACCTAAATACATTTATAGTAAGTCTAAAATTCATAGAACTCATTTTCGTATCACCGTTTATTTTAAAATTACATAAGTTTGAATTTAACTTACTTAATATCAATCGAAACATCAAACGAGTATTACAATCATTTAATATTTATTTTTAATATACTTTATTTATATATAGAGATATATTTTAAATAATAATTATTATAATATTCTATTTTTATTCTATTAATTTTTAATAACAACAACATATAATACTTTAAATTATATTTTGAATTATTATTTATATATACATACACACATATCTATTTACAATTAATTGTTCGTGAATCGTCGGAACTGGTCGAAGGTCAAATGATTTCATGAAACAGTTCAAAAATTTTGAGACTCGATTTAATAGACTTTGCTTATCGTGTCGAAACTATATAAAGATTAAGTTTAAATTTAGTCGGAAATTTCTGGGTCGTCACACCTTGAGGAAGCTCAAGTTCGTCGAGAGTTTGATTCTATGCTAATGTTGTCTTATAACAACACGATTCTCCGCCCGTGGGAGAGGGTGTTTTCGCTTCATGATGATATTTATCCGTTGTTATGCAAGGAGTTTTTCTCGTCTTTGGTGGTTACTAATACCCGGGATCCGAATGAGCGTAATTTTATGCGGTTTTGTTTGGGTGGCCAAAATCAAGCAATGAGTCGGTCTCAAATTGCTCGAGCTTTAGATTTGTATCCAGAATTGGATAATATTCGACTTCCAAATTATTTGATTAAGACTGAATTTTACAAGCATGAGCCTTTTAACACTGTTGCTTTTTGGGGTAGATTGACTGGAGGTGAAATTTTTGATGCAGGAAGAGTAAGCTATGAGAAAATTAAATTACCATTCGATCGGTTGTTGCAAAGGTTGGTGGCTTATACTTTTAATGCATGGGTAAATGGGAATGAGAAACCAAATAATAAGGATTTGTGGTACATGGATCAAATCAAGAGGGGGAAGCATACTGACATTGTTGGTTCTATAGCTACTTACTTGAGCAAATGTGCAAGCGATACGGCTCCGGGAAAGAAGCTCTTGGGGTGCCATTATATTACTATGTTTGCGAGAAAGTTGAATGTGGACTTGAGCAGGTTGCGTACGACAGATCAGAGTATGCCAGTTTTTGGTTCGATGTTCTATACTAATGGGAAGATATTGATGCACGGTTTTGAAAATCGATTGGTGATGTATCGGGAAACTGTGGGTTCTGGTGCAGCAGGTACGAGTGCAGCTGGGGCTGCAGGTGTTTCTTCATCGGGACCTAGTACGGGAGCTGGTCCATCTGCTAGTACACATTTTGAAGGTTCTTGGTACCCGAGTCAGGAAGGTTGGGACAATCTGATAAATAATGTGAACAGAATAGGTTTAGATTATGGCGATGTTGCAGGTCAGGTAGAACATCATGTGTATCAGTATACTATGGATTAAGCTGATAATGCAGAGTTTCATCGTGACATTCGTAGGCATACCGAGGTGGTGGAAAATCATAATGACGAGGTTAGTCGACACAAAGCTCAGATGTGGGAGAGTTAGCAGCGTACGGAGGAGCTCGCAAGAGCTAATCATTATGATATAGGGATGATTGCATATGGTGTCAATTGGCAGCGCCATAATTCGCGTTTGTATTTTTCTAACCCGGAGCAGTATTATGGTACGGCGAGTCAGGAGTCGGTTTATTATTATGATCAGAACCGTTGGAGCATCCGCCATGTTATAGAGAGATATAGGCTGTGAGGGACGCACAGTTGAGGTTCCAGCAGGAGTATCCGGGCGGGCGTCCGAGCAGGAGTGGTTCGGGAACCTATGGATGGCCGTTTGATGATTACCAGGGTTGAGGGCCTGCGTGCCTGTTGATCATGTTGTATTTGTTTGCAAACATGTTATTTGGTTCTGTACTTTGATAACTATTTTCTTTTATTATGTACGGTGGATTAATTCGGGGACAAGGCGTTTCGGTACCGGGTGGTGCCACCTTGTCCCGTTTTATGTAGTTTCTTTTATGTTTGTTAGGTTTGTTGGTGAAACAATTTTTTTTAAGTCTGGCATTAAGTTCAGCAAAACAGCATGATTGATGATATTGGTGTGATGATCGGGAATGGACGATGTTCTTATGCTGGCAGTCAGTTCAGCGCCATCTGTCACTGGCATTCCGCGATCAGTGGTTAAGCTCGATAAGTTTTTATATTTTCTTTCTCACGTAACCCTTTCGATTTTTATCTAATTTTGATCTCAAGTGATGGGGACATTACTTGATCTCAAGTGTGAGGTGGGGGATGTAAAATCTCTCGGGTTGGTTGTTAATGGAATCATCATCATATTAGTTTTGATTTAAAAAGACTTGACGTTTCACGGGTTTTGGTCGTAAAAAAAAATGAAAAATTAGGGGTAAAATAAAATCTAGTATATAAATTATCTCTGGAAAATGCCGGTTTAAAGATTACTACACACTAACGGGAAGTGTACCCGATCGTGCAATAGTATAAAGTTGGTAATTCCGAAATCGTTTCAAGGACAATTTTAAACGTGAGAATTAAGATTGCAACTAATCGTGGCAATATCCGGCATTTTCCAGAGATAATTTATATACTAGATTTTACACATCAAGTTTTTAGCCCGTATGGTTCTTTGGTTCGAGGGTTCTTCCTTCTCGGCTCATGGCTTCCACTTGTATCCACGTTCTATATTAGAAGACATTATCAGGTTCAAGATTCTCTACATTTATTTGGATTACATATTTGGTGCACATTGTTCGAGTTACTATTATTATTGTGCCGATACTTTATTTGGGGAATGTTGGAGATTTTGGGATTACAAGTAGAAGTCACATTGTTGTTATGTTCTCTTAAAACTGTACCCACGCTATTTTCTTTTTTGGTTCATGTTTGTTGGGTCTACTTGCACTTATGAAGTCGTTAACATTTAGTAGAAGATTATTTTCGAGTCGACTTTGCTTGAGGACAAGCAAGACTCTAGTGTGAGGTGATTTGATGTTGCGCATTTCTCATACATTTATCATGGCAGTATCCGTCATTTTTAGTCCATTCGGATACGGTTTTGGTTATATTCGCGAATATTTGGAAGATTATGATCTGAGAGCCTAGAAGTGTTAAATAATTGATTTAAGGTGTTTATGGCGCGTTTACATCAGTTATGTGTTATTTATTGATTTGGGACGAGACCGGGATTTGTGATATATAAAAACGGGTAAGAATTGCTGAGCTCGGTTTGTGCTTCAAAACAGATCAGAAGTTATTGATTTTCGAACAGTATTTTTTATGAAGAAGCGCGCGCCGCGCATATACATGCACACCGCGCAAGTCGAGTCGGCCAGATTTTTGCTTCTATAAATAGGGAACAGTTTTCTTTAATGAGGGTTATCTTTTTGGCAGCCGATTTTGAGAGCATTAGGTGCGATTTTCAGTCACTTTTGGGGAATTCCAAGGTCACTTTAACGCTCCAATCATTCCGATTTCAAGGATCAATCTCAGCACTCATCAAGATTCATCGTGTTAGGTTTATTCTATTTTATCAAACAATGTTTTCTTTATTATTTGATATTTTGATTTCTATTGTTGCAATGATTATTGGCTAAGTTATTTAATGTTTGTCTAGACTTATAAACCTATGTGTTGGATGCTACTTAACAGTTATTCGTTTAATTTATGATGATTTGATGTTTGAATTAAAGAATGATTCTTATTAAAGCTAGACTTTTCGATTCAATTGGTTGTGTGTTTGTTTGATAGGACTAGAGTTCATTAATTTAATACATAAATTTACAATTGGTTTGTCTTAATTGATTGTTTGCTACTCGGAGACGAGAGTAAATTGAATTCAAAAGGCTAAACGAAATAAGGGTGAATTGCACACAACGAGAGTTGGTGTGATTGCGATTCAAGTCTTTCATCTCAGTTGAAATATTTGGTCACAATTAGGAGGTCTTAGGCTACGGGGAATTCCGTGTCGTGTAATCTTAATTGAAGTGTTTGCACTAGGGAATTCCAGGTGAACCGATTAAATAATTCGCATAGGTTAGATAAAAACTGGGGCTTAATCTAAATGTATCCAAGACTAGGTGTAAAGAGTCTAGACGAACATTCGTTTTTCCTATTTGATTTAAACTATCTTATTTTTACTTGTTTGTTTGCTTTAAAGCTTAAATCTTAAAATACCAAAAATATTGTTCTTTCTTGTTATTAATTAAAGCTATCTTTGATTTGGCTAATCGTTAAATAGCCACCAAAACTATTATCTCGTAATTTCCATTTTCTAGATTAACTTAGTTTATTTCCATTAGTTACAATCTTAATTTTCACGTCTAAACTGTCCTTGAAACGAATACGGATTTACCAACTTTATACTATTGCACGATCGGGTACACTGCCCGTTAGTGTGTAGTAATCCTTTTAACCGGTATTTCCCATTATATAAATTATAGACGCGATTTCACACATCAAGTACTTCCACATTTTTAGTGCAAAGTTTAAATTTGTTACGTTGGTACATTTGGTAATCTCTCCAGCTTCTATCAAACCTTAGATTGGGATGTAACTCATGTTCATGAATTGTTGAGTGTTCTATTACATGGTGAACGGGAAATATTATGTATGCAATAAAAAATTGTGCTTCTGATTCATAGTATGGCACGTGTTGATCATAATGTTGTTGTTCTTGCTGTGGCTCAGGTGGCATCTCTGGCTGTGGTTCTTGTTCAGGTTGTCTTGACGATGATGCAACGTCAGTATCTGTATTTCTCTGAAAAACACATTAAACACAAAATTTGTGCATCCAAATATGCATTAGTGTTAGCAAAATAACAAATTAAAACAATTACAAAAACATGTTTAATCAAAATTAAACTTATACACATTTTCATATTTTAACAATTTTACATTTTTTTCAAATAAGCATATATGAAAATGCATACAAAGTTCATAAGCATTCAATTCAAATAACATGTTAAAATAACCATTACTAGCAATTAAACAAGTTTCAAATGGCATTTATATCAAAATAATCAAGTTCATGAATTTTAGACTTAAAAAGTCCACTTTGATGCTCAAAAATCATGTTTAGGATCAAAGTTTGGATCATTTAGCAACCTAAACATGTTACACTACTTAATTTAGCAATAATTCATAACAAAAATCGGCCATAACCTGTTTATATCAAAAAGCTCCAAATTGCTCAAGAACACAAACCCTAGATTGTTAAAAATTCGAAGTTTAAAGCTTCTAATCATGTTAAATAGCATCAATCTAGGTTATACAAGCATAATATACTAACAATTTAACTCTAATAAAGCTAAAATTTATCAAAATCAAATTAGGTAAAAATTGCTCAAGAACATTATCAATTCAAAATTAAAGAGTTTTAGTGGTGAAGTCGTTACCTTCTTTAAAAAATTTCTGAACAATCGCATGATTAGAGCGGATTATAGCAAGAAATTTGGAGAATTTTGGTGAAAAAATGATGAAATTTGAGAATATTTTTGAGAGTGTTCGTGTTTGTGTGTGTGTAAAAGTGAGGAGCAGACCAGTCGACTAGGAATTTGTTTCTGCCCAGTTTTTTTTGCCCATGCGACCGCATGGTTCTCAAGGGTAAACCCCATACGATCGCATGGGGTCTGTCTCTTTTTTTTTTATAATATAAAACCTTTGACTTATAAAACAAATAATTACTTAATTTAAAATTTTGTTTCTTTTTAGATTGAGGGCGTTTCGGTACGTTTACCTAGTTCGTCCCTCGAAAAAATTTTAAAATTTATCATTTTAAAGCGATTGTTTTAAAAGCAAAGATTTTTGGGTTTTTTAAATGTTTTTGGCATACTTTAGATCAATAAAATTAAAAATAATGATAATAAAATTTCTCGTCCCGCCCTCGGGTAAAGCAATTTCGGTTCAACGACCTAGTCTTCAACTTACGACGAATTTTAGAAATCATTTTTAACTTAATGAAATAAAGTAGATTTTTATTTTTAAATTCACACCAAACTTAAATTTAAAATGCATAAAATTTCATATAAATATTATTAATATTTATATACATTAATTTTACAAACTTTTATTTAAAAATAATATAGTTATATATTAATTTTAAAAACAAGGTAAAAATAAAAATCTTTATGGTCTTTTATCTCACTTTAATCAATCAAATATTAACAAAAATATACGTCCCTCTTTTAGGTAAAGTAATTTCGGCTATATTACCTAATTTTACTCCTGACGAATTTCTGAAATATTTTAGATTGATTGATTAAAGATTTTTATACCTTATGAATAAACGGTAAATTTCGAAGTGATGAATTAAATTTTTGTCTGATATCAATAATTTCGGTTTATTATACCTAATTTTATTGAATATCAATTTAATACTTTATAGCGAACGATTCAGTGTTTATTATCAGAAGGTTAAAAGCAATAAATAAAAATAAAATAAAAACTGTACATACTTACCTGTGAGATAGAATTCTCAGAGACCTGCTTTAGTCGACTCATAGAAGAGTCGTGTGATTTGGTTTTCCATAGCTACATAAGCGTAACCTCGTTTTTTCAATAACTTTTCTTCTAAACATATGAACGGTCCTTCTCTGCATAGAGTAACGAACTCGGTATTGGAATGTGTCTAATTGTTCGAACATTTCCCTTCGTGTGACCATTTTCTGCATTTATGACATCTTTCAAGGTGTCGTGCTCTTCTTTTTGTTGCGGATTTTGATTTTCCTTTACCAAAATATATCTTATTATGATTGTTCCTGAGTTCTTTCCTCACTTCATCCATTTTGCCACTTATGAATGATACCAGTTCACTCGGGAAGATGTTATTATTACGTTTAGTAATCATAGCGTGTAGTAGTAGACCATGGTTCAGATTAAAGAAATTATTCATCTCGTAAAACCTAAAAACACAAAAATTCAGAATGGAGGGAGAAGACTAGTTTTTTAGGGTCTGCTAGGGAAAGACCATTCGGATTCCATTTTCGAGAACTACACGAAAACAGAAAATCTAACTCTAGACAGCATTATATTATCCTTTAAAACATCTGAATCTCCCCACACTTAGCTAGTTGTGGTGTCGAACTTGTGATTAACTTCATTATTAATTTCAATTGGAACATCAACAACTTGCATATCTCTGACTTTTGCTTCAAGCCATTTGTTGATTTCCTCTGTAACATTCACAAATTCAATTAACATCGCCTTTTCTTTAGGCGAAAAATTGGATACTAATCTGTTACATAACTTAAAGTTCCCCTTAATCCTAGCATCTTGAATCCATTTATAAAGTTTCTTCATTGAACTGTTAAAAATGGGTTCATCTAATTTCGTATCAACAACGGGGTTCTTTGTTATCGGGTCATCATTAGGTGTTTCTTCATCTTTTCCACACTTAGGCATTTTTATTGGTTCTACAGTTTTGGTTGGTGAAGATTGAAACTTTCAATTCACAAAGGTGACCGATTTATCACTATCCCTAAGTGTCATTCTACCTTCTCTTACATCAAAGAATGCCTCGGTGGTTGCTAAAAATGGGCGATCTAAAATCAGAGGAATATCAAGGTCTTCCTCCATATTAATAACTATGAAGTTTGCAACAAAGGTCAAACTTTCCACTTTAACAAGTAAATTATTGGCTATTCCAACCGGATGTTTAATGGTTTGGTCAAATAATTGAACACCTATTCTGGTTGGTCATAATTTACCCACACCTAGTCTTTTGTATAAGGAAAGAGGCATAACATTTGCACTCGCTCCTAAATCTGCAAGCCCATTATACATAGCACCATCATTAAGCAAGCAAGAAATGATAAATTCACCTGGGTCTCCTAATTTAGTAAGTAGAGTTGGTTTGTTAACCTTTTTCGGGTGATCTTTTCTTGGTTCTTTCACTTCTACTTGAACTTCTTGCTCACTTTTTTTTTGTTTCTTGGAATGGGAGGTTTATATAGAAATTCTTCTTCATCACTCCAATTTGAAATCTCTCCATCTTCCACTTTTGGTTTTTCATAAGTCGTTGAAAGCATATTTATGTTTTCACTCTGAGGGTTTTCTTTGGTGGTGAAATTATGATTAACTTCATTATCAACTTCCATCGGACCATGTATATAATGTTTAACTCTGTGACCATTAACTTTAAATTCAATCTCATTTGAATTTATTAACTCTATTATTCCGTATAGGAAAAATCTTTTGACTATGAATGGTCCAGACCATCTTGATTTCAATTTTCCAGGAAATAGCTTGAATCGTGAATTAAAAAGAAGAACTCGGTCTCCTTCCTTAAATTCTTTTGAACTTCTGATTCTTTTATCATGCCATTTATTCGTTCTTTCCTTATAGATTAACGAATTTTCATATGCATCGTGTCTTAATTCTTCTAATTCGTGTGGTTGACTTAACCGTAGACGTCCGGCTTCATGCAAATCAAGATTACATGTCTTCAAAGCCCAAAATGCTTTGTGCTCAATTTCTACTGGAAGATGACATGCTTTTCCGTAAACGAGTTTAAAAGGTGTGGTGCCAATTGGAGTTTTGTAGGCTGTTCGAAAAGCCAAGAGTGCATCCTCCAATTTCATGGACCATTCCTTCGGATTTGATCCTATAGTTTTCTCTAGAATGCGTTTTAATGCTCGGTTGGTATTTTCAACTTGTCCACTTGTTTGTGGATGATAAACGGTTGAGATTTTATGAGTTACTCCATATGTTTTGAGAACTTTATCAAGTTGATTATTACAAAATTGAGTACCCTGATCACTTATTAAAGCTTTCGGTGTTCCGAACCTTGCAAAAAGACGTTTTAAGAAGTTGACTACAACTCGTGCATCGTTAGTTGGGAGAGCTTGTGCTTCCGCCCATTTAGATACATAATCAATGGCAACGAGAATGTAGAGATTATTATGAGATTTTGGAAATGGACCCATAAAGTCAATACCCCAAACGTCAAATACTTCACATACTTGAATGACATTTTGTGGCATTTCATCATGTTGACTTATTTTCCCGGCCCTTTGACAAGCATCACATGATTTGCAAAAAAGGTGTGCGTCTTTGAAAATTGTAGGCCAATAGAATCCAGTGTCGTAAACTTTTCTTGCTGTGAGTTGAGGCCCATAATGCCCTCCTGTTGGTCCTGTGTGACAATGGTTTAAGATTTGACTAGCTTCATCTCCGAATAAGCATTGGCGTATTATTCCATCTGGACAACTTTTGAATAAATGTGGATCTTCCCAAAAATAGTGTTTTATATCACTAAAGAATTTCCCGATAATGATTTGCAAACCATGGAATTTCAGTATAATCGATCTTCAAAAGATATTCATCAGCAAAGTTATCTTGTATAGCCGGTTCATTTAGAACTTCTAATTCAGGATTTTCAAGGCGAGAAAGATGATCAGCGGCGAGATTTTCTGCTCCCTTTTTGTCTCGGATTTCAATATCGAACTCTTGTAAGAGTAAGATCCAACGGATTAATCTTGGTTTGGCATCTTGTTTTGAAAATAGGTATCTAAGAGCAGAATGGTCAGTATAGACCACCGTTTTTGCTAGAACGAGATATGAACGAAATTTGTCAAAAGCAAAGACAATAGCAAGGAGTTCTTTTTCAGTAGTTGTGTAATTTGTTTGTGCTCCTTGTAACGTCTTACTAGCATAATATATAGGTTGAAATCGTTTTTCAATTCTTTGACCTAAAACGGCTCCCATTGCAAAATCACTTGCATCGCACATGAGTTCAAATGGAAGATTCCAATTTGGAGTTATCATTATCGGCGCATTAGTGAGTTTTTCTTTAAGAATATTAAAAGATTTGATGCATTCATCTGAAAAGATGAATGGAGCATCTTTTTCTAGGAGTTTATTCATAGGAGTGGCAAATTTAGAAAAATCTTTTATGAAACGTCGGTAAAAACCGGCATGCCCTAGAAAACTCCTAACTCCTCTAACATTGGTGGGATGTGGAAGTTTAGCAATTACATCTACTTTAGCTTTATCCACTTCAGTTACTTCCTTTAAAATTTTATGACCAAGAACGATGCCTTCTTTAACCATGAAATGGCATTTCTCCCAATTAAGTACTAGATTTGATTGTTTGCATCTAATAAGCATTCGTTCAAGATTAACTAAACATTTTTCAAAAGTATCACCGAAGACTGAAAAGTCATCCATGAAAACTTCCATGCATTCTTCTATCATGTCGTGAAAAATCGCCATCATGCACCTTTGAAAGGTTGCAGGGGCGTTGCAAAGTCTAAATGGCAAGCGTTTGTAAGCAAAAGTACCATAAGGGCACGTGAAGGTGGTTTTCTCTTGGTCCTCGGGTGCGATTGGAATTTGAAAGTATCTGGAGAAACCGTCAAGAAAACAATAGTAACTGTTCCCAGCTAACCATTCCAACATTTGATCAATAAAAGGTAAGGGAAAGTGATCTTTTCTGGTGGCGTCATTTAAATTTCTATAATCAATACAAACACGCCATCCTGTTACAGTCCTAGTAGGAATAAGCTCATCTTTTTCATTTGTGATGACAGTCATGCCACCCTTCTTAGGTACGCATTGAACTGGGCTTACCCATGGACTATCAGAGATTGGATAAATTAAACCTGCATCTAGCAGTTTAATAATTTCTTTCTTAACAACATCTTGCATATTTGGATTTAGTCTTCGTTGGCGTTGCACATATATTTTATGACCTTCTTCCATAAGGATTTTATGTGTGCAATACGAAGGACTTATGCTTTTAATGTCATGAATCTTAAATGCAATAGCTGGTTTATGAGCTTTTAGCACAGAAATGAGTTAAGATTTTTCATTCGCCGTAAGAGAAGACGAGATTATTACAGGTAATTCAGATTCACCATGTAAATAAGCGTATTCGAAATGGTTTGGAAGTGGCTTTAACTCTAATATTGGTGGTTCTTCTATCGATGATTTATATCGATATTTGTCTTCCTCTTTTAACATTTGAAGTTCTTCTGTTGTTGGTTCGTATTCATTAGCCATGAGTGCGACTAACATTTCAGCTTCATCAATTGGTTCAGTTCCTTCTCTTAAATAACATTCTCCCTTTCCTTGTAATTCTGGAAATTCTTGTAACAATTCTGCTTGTGAATCTATAGTTTGAACATAATAACATGTATCATCTGCAGATTGGGGTTGTTGCATGGCTCTATCAACAGAAAAAGTAACACTCTCGTCCTCTATACTTAGGGTCAGTTTCTTACCAAACACATCTATTATTCCTTTAGCCGTGTTTAAGAATGGTCTTCCTAATATGAGAGGAACTCGAGAATCTTCTTCCATGTCCAGAATAACAAAGTCTACTGAAAATACTAAAGTACCAACTTTAACTACCATGTTCTCCATTATCCCTCTAGGATATTTTACTGATCGATCTGCTAGTTGTATACTTATTCTTGTTGGTTTCAATTCTCCGAGGTCTAGTTTAGCGTATAGTGAATATGGCATTAAATTTATACTAGCATTAAATTTATACTAGCACCTAAGTCTTCCAATGCTTCTATTGAATTAAGACTACCCAGAAAACATGGAATTGTGAAACTTCCTGGATCTGAGAGTTTTTCTGGTAGTTTATTCAACAGCACTGCAGAACAATTAGCATTCATTGTAACAGCTGAGAGTTCTTCCATTTTCTTTCTATTTGTGATTAGATCTTTCAGGAATTTAGCATATCTTGGCATTCCTAAAATCACATCAATGAAAGGAAGATTGACATTTATTTGCTTAAACATATCTAAGAATTTGGATTGCTCGGCTTCAAGTCTTTCTTTTCTCATTTTACTCGGGTAAGGAAGTGGTGTTTGTTATGGTTTAACATAAGGCTTTGCCGTAACTGTATTATCTTCATTAACCTTTTCAACTACCGGTTCTGTTTCCTTCTCTTGCTCAGGCTGTGGTGCCTGTGTAGTAGGAATAGAGTCATCAGAAATTACAGGTATTTCAGGTGGTTTGAGTGTAATACCACTTCTTGTGGTAATGGCTTTAGCTGTTTCATTTTAGGGGTTAGCATTTGTATCTCTAGGTAGACTCCCCGGTTTTCTTTCACCTATCAACCTTACTAGGTTACTTACTTCTTGTTCCAGATTTTGAATAGAAGCTTGTTGATTTCTAAATGCTTGAGCATTTTGTTCATTAGTTTGTTTTTGAGATGTGAAAAACTGCGTTTGAGATCCAACTAGCTTCGACATCATGTCTTCTAAATTTGGCTTTTTATCATCGATTTGTAGTGGTTTATTTGGAAAAATAGGTCTTCGCTGGTTGTAAGTATTGGTAGATACTTGTTGATTTCTAGGACCTTGTTGGTTGTTGTATGGAACATTTCGGTTATAATTCTGATTTTGATTGTAGTTTGGTCTTGGCGGTTGATAATTATTTTGATAATTATTTCCAGGCCTTTGGTTCATATATGAAACATTCTCTCTTTATTCCATTGTTTGTTCAATACCGAGACAATCTTTTGTCAAATGTGGTCCTCCACACTGCTCACAACTAATTCGTATTGCGTAAATATCTTTAGTCATCTTTTCCATTCGTCTTTCAAAAGCATCTAACTTTGCGGAAATGGATTCAAAGTCATGGCTAGAATCGGCTCTAGCCGCTTTAGATGAACGAGGAATATCTTTTTCCTGATGCCACTCATGTGAGTGGGAGGCTGTGTTATCAATAATTTTATAAGCTTCAGTTGCGATTTTCTTCATAATGGAACCACCAGCTGCTATGTCGATGTCTTTTCGTGTAGTAATATCGCATCCTTGGTAGAATATTTGTACTATTTGATAAGTGTCTAAGCCATGTTGAGGACATCCTCTCAACAACTTTTCAAATCTTGTCCACGCCTCATATAAAGTTTCATTTGGCTTTTGTGTGAACGTAACAATTTCTCCTTGAAGTCTCACGGCTTTAGATGCCGGAAAGAATCTTTTAAGAAAATTTTCAACTAAAACGTCCCATGTATCAATCGCCCCTTCAGGTAATGATTCTAACCAATCTTTGGCTTCTCCCTTTAAAGTCCAGGGAAATAACATGCGATTGATCTGTTCATCCTCAACTTCTCTGATTTTGAATAGAGTACAAATCCTATTAAAGATTCGAAGATGTTCGTTTGGATCTTCCTACGGCGTACCACTAAATTGGCATTGATTAGTTACCATGTGTAGGATTTGTCTTTTGATTTCATAATCCGGTGCATTAATGTCTGGTTGAGTAATTGCGTGACCTTGGCCCGTGCGTGTGGCTCTCATTCGATCTTCCATACTTAGAGGTTCCTGATTTTCCATGATTGAATTTGTTGAATCTGAATCACCAGAGGATTCTGATTTAATAGTTTCTTCCTCTACAATCTCTGGTTGAATGATTTGTGGTTTAGGAGGAATAATTAGTGGTTCAGGATCTCTGAATTGTCCTTGAATATCCTCCGGGTTCTCAATTGTGAGGTCGGGTTCAAAAAATGGATTATCGGAAATTTGAATTGGAGTACTTGTTCGACTTGATGATGATTCTAAAGAAAAATCAACGACGACGATATTGGCTAGATGTCTTGATCGAGTTACAGGAGGTGAACGTATGAAAGGTGGTGAACGTTTTGCTCGGTGCATTCACTGAATATCCTATTAGTTATAAAGATAAAAAAAATTATTAAAGTTATCAAATTAATAGACTTTTCTGATTTTGCCCACGTTTCGAATAGCCAATAGATGCAGCAGGTAGCCAGGACCCTTTAAATCGGAAGCCCACAACTCGCCACTAACAAATCCAACTATTACTACGAACCAGAAAATTTTGGATGTCTATCAATTTAACCGCTTAAAATAATTTTTCTTTTTTCGTCGAGATTTAAAAAAAATATAGAAAATTCTATGTCCTAAAAACTAGAGCGTACAAATGAGAAAGAAAAAGAGTGCGTCGAAAAACAAGAATCGAAAAACAAACGTCGAAAAACAAAAATAAGAAGGTAAAGCGTCGAAACTTAAAAGCCTAAAAACTAACAATTAAAACTTACGTCTAAAGGTATTAAACTTAAAAGGAATTCTAAACGGAAAACGGCAATAACTTAAAAAGGAACTAAAATCTATAAATTATTAAAGCGATAAGTGACGTCGTAAAATTCTAAAGCGCCTAAGTCTTAATCTAAAGAAAGAGTACTTAAGGGATTTTACGGCAAAGCCTAAAAATCTAGAAATATAAGATTAACTACGACAAAAACTAATTTAAAACTAATTACGAACGATAAATTATACAATTATTACGAATAAAACGATTAAAAAGATACGAAATATAAAAATAAAACTTAAAGTTATAAAAGTACAATTTTTTATAAAAAAATTATTTTTATATTATTTATTTTATAAAAGTATTAGTTTTTTATTTAATAAAACTAATTAAAACAAATTAAGTAATAAAACTAAAACTAATTAATATTTTAATTATACCCTAAATCTAATTAATTAATAATAATAATTATTAATTACAAACCCTAATCCGTACAAATTTAAGGATTAGACGTGTCAGGCTTTACCATGCGGTCGCATGGGTTTAACCTTGCCTACTCATACGATCGCATGGGTGTGCAGACTCTGAATGATGCAGGCCAAAATATGTAGGTTCAATGGTTTTTTTTTACTCTTTTTAATTTATAGAAAATATAATATAACTTAACTAAAACTAAAAAAAATTACTTATTAGTTTTTATAACTCTTAATAAAAAATATGAACTTTTTAATTTAAACACTTAAAGTTATAGATATATATTTTTCTTTTCTTTCTTTTTATTTTTGTTTTTAATATTTAAAACTTCTATATTTTTTTTTAAATGGCTTAAAACTTAATAACAATTTTTTATATCGTTTCGCTTCGGTGTTGTCCCCGGCAGCGGCGCCAAAAATACTTGATGTGTGCGAGGGGTAGTACAAAATACTATTATATTTTATTACGAAATACTATTAAATACGATACAATTTGCACAAGTTATTTATTTATTTATTGAATGGAATATACCTAAATCTTGCTACAACACTTATAGGCAGTGTACCTAATCGTAGAGTAGTGTAGTTTTTAGTAAGTCCGGTTCGTTCCACAGGGATACAGCTAAGTTTAACGCTATATTTTTTTTACAACTATATTTGTATATAAGTAGTAGTATTATTATTATAAAAGGGGGAGGGGGGGGGGGGTTTACCTTTTAGTAACCGATTTGTCAATTTTATGTCTTAAGTCACAATTAAAACCTAATGTAAAATATTAAATATAAATATTACTTAATTTAAAGCGTAAAGTAAATGACGATAAATAAAAGTGCGATAAATAAAATTGCAATAATTTAAAGTACGATAAATAAAATAATGATAAATAAAATGACGATAAATAAAAGTACGATGAGATATAAATTAAGAGAATTATGCTTATTTAAACTTCTGTAATCATGATGTTTGACGTGTTGATTTTAATTTATTACCATGGGTTAATTGTCCTTTATCCTGGATTATTCGATATGTCCATCTGGTTTTGTCCATAATAGTCCATCGGTCATAATTATAAAGTGCGAGAGTCTTCGTCAAATTAACCTTATCCCCGAAGTCAAATATTCCAACTAATTGGGGACTTAAACTGTAACAAGGTCTTAATACTTTATTTAATGAATACACCAGGTTATCAACTGCGTGTAATCCAAGGTTTTAATACTTTGTTAGCAATTACACCAATTACCCTTGAATGTAATCCACCCCTATTTTAATGAGTCCTGTGAGTATTAATCCATCCCCGTATCCGGTCAAATGAATAATTATTAGTATTTATAGATATCCCACCCACCGTACCCAGTCAAGCGTATGTGGTTATTTATAAATACGTCAAACTATAAATCTCTATATTAAATCAACGAGATATCATTTAATTAATATACAGCCCATTAATAGCCCATAGTCTAATTTCCACAAGTGTCGGTCTTTTGTTCAAACCCCAATTATGGTCCAAAGCCCAATAATCCCGTCTTAATATTTAGTCCAACATCACGATTACTTCGGCTTAAATAAACATAATAATAACTTAGCTACGAGACATTAATTTAAAAAGGTTGAACATAACTTACAATGAGTACTAATCGCGTAGTGTTACACAGACAGAAATTCGACTTACAAACTTAAAAAATTCGCCACTATAACCTTATTATTATTAACTTAATATTAAAATTATAATTATAAAATATAAATATAAATATATATTGAGAGATAGAGAGTAATTGATTGAATATGGTGTGTCTAAAACTCGTCGATCAAACTGCCTTTTTATAGGACCTGACTCACTACAGTAACCCATGCGATCGCATGGGTTTAGGCCTTCATAGCCATGCGATCGCATGGCAGCCTTTTCCTGTTCCAAATGCTTCCAAAACGTGGGCTGCTGCGAATTATATATTATATAATATAATATATATAATTTTATATAATTATATATATATATATATATATATATATTATATTATATTCATATGCATAGTATACTTGTAATTTTAGCTCCGTTGAGTCGCGCGTTGATAGTTGGTTCAGGTCTCTGTTCCGGATTTTCGAACGTCCTTTCGTACGATTTAATATCTCGTACTTTGCGTTTCGCGGCTCGTACTCTTGTAACTTTTAAACGTTTCTCAGCAATAATTTGAACCACTTGGATTGTACTTTGTACTTTTTAGCTTTTTGGTCGTTTGCGTCTTCAAATCGTTGAATCTGTCTTTTGTCTTCACCTTTTATTATTTAAACGAATATCACTTGTAAATAGAACAATTGCAACTAAAAGCTTGTCTTTCTTGAGGATAATGCTATGAAATATATGTTCGTTTTTAGCATTATCATATTCCAACAAAATATCGTGGATAAGCTAGGATTCGGTTCTGATGTCTTATGAATTAGGTGGTTTAAATATCGGGTCTTTGAAAAATAAAAATCTTGCCTTACTTGGAAAATGGTGGTGGAGGTTCAGAGTCGAAAATAATGCTTTATGGGTTAGGGTTATCAAAAGTATATATGGTGACGATGGTGGTCTCACCTACAACTCTCCTATTAATGGTAAATGTCTCTCTTGCACTTGGGCCACCATCATAAAGAACGGTAGATTTTTAGACTCGAGAGATATTACGTTTACATCTTCCTTTAAAATACTAATTTCTAATGGTAAAACAACTAGTTTTTGGAATGAATATTGGTTAGAGGATGTTAAGCTTAAAGATACATATAACCGACTTTTTCGATTAGAATTCAACAAAAATGCAACAATCCGTGATCGAGTCCGGTGGGAAAATAATGTCCTTATTACTAATTGGTGTTGGTCCCGTGAAATCTCTGGTAGACTTCATGGGGATCTCACCAATCTAACTCTCTATATAGTTTTGTTCCTTATAAGAGGCACAACGATGAATGGTCTTAGGCTTTAGCATCACATGGTCGGTTCTCAATGAAGGATCTATCGTATATTATCGAACCTGATAGTATAACGGTTGGTACTATTGCGGCTGAAACTCTGACCAATAAACTGGTACCTTTAAAAATTGTTATTTTCATTTGGAGAGCAAGACGCAACATGATCCCGTTCCGTGTTGAACTCGACAAGAGAGGAGTCGACCTTGATTCCATTCGCCGCCCAGTTTGTGATGACAACCTGGAACATGTAGAACATGTACTCTGTTAGTGTAAATTCGCAAATGATATATGGAACAGACTCTTCAAGTGGTGGAAAATCAAGATTCCTTCAAACTTCACTTTGGACAAATTACTTTCGGGTAATTGTTATAAATTCTCATCAGCCCTCGGTAGAAGCATATGCCAAGGGGTCATATGGATCACATGTTATTTCATTTGGAATAATAGAAACGCGATTGTGTTTAATAATACCAAAAAGGTGTTGTGGTCATGATAAATGAAATCCAAGTGAAGAGCTATGATTGGGTCACAAATCGATTAAACAGGCCCTGCATAGATTGGAATGGCTGGCTTGATTCTCCCTTAGATTTCGATGTTTCTATCTCTAACAGATGTGGCATTGGTTAACGTTGATACTGACTAATTTGCTGCAATTTTTATATACTCGTGGCTGCATGTCTGCAGCTGCATTCGACCATCAAAGTACTCGTGTAAATGTTTTCCCTTAATTCTTAGTTCTTCGTGTCATCAGCAACAATTAGCTCAATTAGTAGCGGATAAGGGGTCTAAATGGGTGGGTCTTGGGTTACTTTGTTGCTGAATTCAGCACTGTATCCCTTGAATTGCTCAGCTTGTTTTCAAGTCAGGTCCCCTTCGTGTGCCTTTGAGCTTTTGGCTGCTGCTTTATGCTGTAAAAAGTATGTATTATGCTACTCGTTTGTGCAGTTCATGATATTAATAAAATTTCCTGCTTTTAAAAAAAATTAGGGGAGGATGTAATGATACGAACTCATATTCTTTTTTTGAAAAACTTACTTGAATGGTCCCTGTGTTTTACATCATATTTCGCCGGGAGTCCCTGAATTTATATTTTGACTTGATTAGTCCTTGTGATTTACAAATGTTACGTAAACGGACCCTCTGCAAAACGTCCGTCCAAGTCAACCGTTAAGTATTAGCATGTGTCAAGCACATGAGGGTAGTTTTGTCATTTTACCTCGTAAAATTACTTGAGTGGTCCCTGTGTTTTACAAAAATTACTTAAGTGGTCCCTGTATTTTACAAAATATTTCAAGCAGGGTCCTTTTGTTATTTTTAACTTAGGTTGTCCTTGTGTTTTACACAATATTTCATGTGTTTTCGATTCGCACTTTCTATCACGTTTACTATTCAGGTTTTGGTTCGCGTTTTCGATTTGCATTTTCTATTCGAATTTTCGATTTCATTTCGCATTATCGAATCGCGTTTTGGGTTCACTTTATTGTTTAACATTTTTTCATATTTTAATTTCGTGTCTTCGTTTAATGTTTCAGTTCTCTTTTTCAGTTCACATTTTTTGGTTTGCGTTTTCGGTTCGCGTTTCAACGCAGATTTTTGATTTTACTCCTCGTTATCGAATCGCGTTTCCGATTCCCGGTACCGTTTCACTTTTTTTGCATTTTCTTTCGTGTTTTCTTTCCGATTCGAGTTTTCGATTGGCATTTCGAAAAAATGTGAAATGATACCGGGAATCGAAAATGCGATTAGATAACGAGAAGTGAAATCGAAAATCTGCGTTGAGAACGTGAATCGAAAACGCAAACCAAAAACGCGAACTGGAAAAAAGAAATGAAAACGTGAAACGTAAACACGAAATGAAAATGCGAAAAAATGTGAAACGATAAAGGGAACCCAAAACGCGATTCGATAACACGAAATGAAATTGAAAATTCTAATCGAAAATGCGAACCGAAAACGTGAACCGACACGTGAATCGTAAACGTGAAATGAAAACACAAATTGAAAACACATGAAATATTGTGTAAAACACATGGACCACCTAAGTCAAAAAATAACACAAGGACTCTGCTTGAAATGTTTGGTGAAACACAAGGACCACTTAAGTAATTTTTTGAGGTCAAATGACAAAACTACCCTCATGTAATTGGCACATGCCAATACTTAACGGTTGACTTGGATGGACGTTTGCAGAGGGACCACTTACGTAACATTTGTAAACTACAAGGACCAGTCAAGTCAAAATAGAATTAAGGGACTCCCGGCGAAATATGATGTAAAACACAGGGACCATTCAAGTAATTTTTTCTTTTTCTTTTTTTTGCAAAGCTGAAACTTTATTAATCGCCTAATAGAATGAAACAACCAAGATCATCTAGAACACCAAAAGCATGCGTGCTATCTCACATATGATTTTCGAGCATGCATAACACGATCAATAGCGATTTGGATTCTTGGAAAGTTAACTTAAAGAATACTGTTTTATAAGGGGTAGTTGGAACTTGGAAGCAATTTTAAGGGTGTAATTGTTTTTTTATTTGAAAGGCAAATATAAATTTTCTTACTCAACTTCTCAAATTACATTGGACAGTTTACACCATCTATTCTATATACATACAATGTGTTACAAGGTGTCAAGGTGACAACTTGCAATATGAATCTCACACTCTACTCAACCTTTATTCTAGAAAAACTTGGGGATTGTGAATCTAATTATGCCAGTCGATAACCTTGTCCTTGCACCTCTTCGAGATCCATTCATGGCTTTTGACTTGGATTTCATTGAGTTCCACCGGTACATTCCAAGTCATGTTTGATTACAGTTTTTCCAAATAAGATAGCAACTTAACCACAAAATCGCTTGCCAAATATCTTTACCCACACTTGAATTCGCATGCCCCGTGTCCGAGAAAAACTCCCCCATGTTACGGGGATTAAAGTTACCGCCGCCCTACCACATGAACACTTTGTTCCATACGTCAATGACATGTTTTCATAAGAAGAGGGAGTGACCAACCGTTTCGATGTCGTCATCACAAAGTGGATACCGTACCGAATGTAAATCAATCCCTCTCTTATCTAATTGATAATGCTAAAAATGAACACATATTTCATAGCATTATCCTTCAAGAAAGACAAGCTTTTAGTTGCAATTGTTCTATTTCGAAGTGATATTCGTTTAACTAATAAAAGGTGAAGACAAAAGACAGATTCGACGATTTAAAGACGCAAATGACCAAAACGCTAAAAAGTACAAAGTACAATCCAAGTGGTTCAATTTATTGATAAGAAACGTCTCAAAATTACAAAAGTACAAGCCGCAAAACGCAAAGTACAAGATATCTAAGCGTACGAAACGACGTTCGAAAATCCGGAACCGAGACATGAACCCACTATCAACGCGCGACGCAACGGACCTAAAATTACAAATTAACTATGCACATAAATATAATATAATATATAATTAATTATGTAAATTATATATATTATATTTATATATTAAATAAATAAATGTCGGCAAGCTAGGATCCAAATCCTGCGTGAGCTGGAATTCGAAGATCCGCACTCGCGGAGCTGTGAGGAACAAATCCTCAGCACTCGCAGAGCACACCAGGGCCCAAATCCCACTATAAAAGGCGATACAATTCGATGAAATATTTACACCATCTTCAATCTTCCTTCTGTAAACATATATATATATATATATATATATATATATATATATATATATATATATATTTATAATTATAATTTTAATTTAAGTTTAATAATAATAAGGTTATTATAGCGAGTGTTTTAAGGTTTTGTAAGTCAAAATTCTGTCCGTGTAACACTACGCGATTAATACTCATTGTAAGTTATGTTCAACCTTTTTAAATTAATGTCTCGTAGCTAAATTATTATTATGTTTATTTAAGCCGAAGTAATCGTGATGTTGGACTAAATATTAAGACGGGGTTATTGGGCTTTGGACCATAATTGGGGTTTGGACAAAAGACCGACACTTGTGGAAATTGGACTATGGGCTATTAATGGGCTTTATATTTGTTTAACTGAATGATAGTTCGTTAATTTAATATAGAGATTTACAATTTGATGTATCTATAAATAACCACATACACTCGATCGGACACGATGGGTGGGATATTTATAAATACTAATAATTGTTCATTTAACCGGACACGGGAATGGATTAAAAGTCAATGGACTCATTAAAAAGGGGTGGATTACATACAAGGACACTTGGTGTAATTGTTAACAACGTATTAAAACCTTGGGTTACACGCTGTCGATAACCTGGTGTAATCATTAACAAAGTATTAAGACCTTGTTACAGTTTAAGTCCCCAATTAGTTGGAATATATGACTTCGGGTATAAAGTTAATTTAACGAGGACACTCGCACTTTATATTTATGACTGATGGACCATTATGGACATAAATCAGATGGACGTATCAAATGATCCAGGACAAAGGACAATTAACCCTTGGTAATAAATTAAAATCAACACGTCAAACATCATGATTACGGAAGTTTAAATAAGCATAATTCTCTTAATTTATATTTCATCGTACTTTTATTTACCGTCATTTATTTATTGCACTTTTAATTATCGTACTTTTAATTATCGCACTTTTATTTATCGTCATTTACTTTACGCTTTAAATTAAGTTGTATTTATATTTAATATTTTACATTAGGTTTTAATTGTGACTTAAGTCATAAAATCAACAAACCAGCCACTAAACGGTAAAAACCTCCCTTTTATAATAATAATAATACTACTTGAAGAAAAAATCATTCCTCGAGCTAATAATAATGTTGAAACTTTGAGGAATAAGTTGGATCCAAAAAAGATTGAGGTATTTGTTTGGCGGGCTAGGAGGAAAAGACTACCAAATATAGTGTTTAAAATATATATAGCGTTAAACTCATGTAGCTCCCTGTGGAACGAACCGGACTTACTAAAAACTACACTACTCTACGATTAGGTACACTGCCTATAAGTGTTGTAGCAAGGTTTAGGTATATCCATTCAATAAATAAATAAATAACTTGTGTAAAATTGTATCGTATTTAATAGTATTTCGTAGTAAAAATAATAGTATTTCGTACTACACCTCACACACATTAAGTATTTTTGGCGCCGCTGCTGGGACTTCATCAACACCGAAGCGAAACGCTATATAAAAAAAAGAGAGATTTTTTTAATCTATTTTTGTAAAAATATATTTTATATAAGTTTTAAAATTTAAAAACATAAATATATATATATATATATATATATATATATATATATATATATATATATATATATATATATATATATATATATATATATATATATATATATATATATATATATATATATATATATATATATATATATAAATATCTATATTTTTAAGTGTTTAAATTAAAAAGTCTATATTTTTTTTACTTTTGTTAAAAGTTATATAAAAAAAAACTAATAAGTAATTTTTGTTAAAATATAAGTTTTACTTAAATTATATTTTTTAAAAACTAATATCAGAAAAAGAAAATAAAAATAAAAATATAAAAAAAATATTTTACGCTGAACCTGCATATTTTGGCCTGCATCAATCTGAGACTGCGTAACTCTGCACTCGCGGAGCGTTTCTGGCACGTGGCACCGTACTCGCGGAGCCGTCTGACAGGTCAAACCCTCAGCCTGCATTTATTACGAAATTAGGGTAATAATTTAATTATTATTAATTATAATTAGGGTTTAATTAAATATTAATTAGTTTATCTTATTTTTAATTTTAGTTTTAATTAATATTATTAAGTATAATAATTATTATTAAATATATAGAATAATATTTTTATAAAAATAATATTTTTTTATAAAAATTGTATTTTTATAACTTTAGTTTTATTTTTAACTTTTGTATCTTTATTGATTTAATTTGTAATTTATATTTATCGTTCGTAATTAGTTTTAAGATTAGTTTTTGCCGTAGTATTTTATATTCCTAAATTTTTAGGCTTTGCCATGAAATCCCTTAAGTGCTTTTTCTTAGATTAAGATTTAGGCGCTTTAGAATTTTACGACGTCGCTTATCGCCTTAGTTTTAAATAGATTTTAGTGCTTATTTAAGTTATTGCCGTTTTGGATATTGAATTCCTTTAAGCTTTAATACCTTTAGACGCAACTTTTAATATTTAATTTTTAGACTTTTAGGTTTCGACGCTTTACTTTCTTTTTATTATTTTTCGACCTTTTATTTTTCGACGTTTTTCGACGTACTCTTTTTCTTCCTCTTATTTATCGACGCTCTAGTTTCTAGGACATAGATTTTATCTTCAAAATTTCGACGAAAAAAAATTATTTTAAGCGGTTAAATTAATAGACATCCAAAATTTTTTGGTTCGTAGTAATAGTTGGATTTGTTAGTGGCGAGTTGCCGGCTTCCGATTTAAAGGGTCCTGGCTACCTGCTGCATCTATTGGCTATTCAAAACGTAGGCAAAATCAGAAAAGTCTATTAATTTGATAACTTATATATTTTTTTATTTTTATAACTAATAAGATATTCAGTGAATGCACCGAGCAAAACGTTCACCACCTTTCATACGTTCACCTCCTGTAACTCGAACAAGACATCTAGCCAATATTGTTGCCATTGATTTTTCTTTAGAATCGTCATCTAGTCGACTAAGTACTCCAATTCAAATTTTCAATAATCCATTTTTTGAACCCGACCTCACAATTGAGAACCCGGAGGATATTCAAGAACAATTCAGAGATCCTGAACCACTAATCATTCCTCCTGAACCACAAATAACTCATCCAGAGATTGTCAAGGAAGAAACCATTAAATCAGAATCCTCTAGTGATTCAGATTCAACAAACTTAATCATGAAAAATCAGGAACCTCTAAGTATGAAAGATCGAATGTGAGCTACACGCACTGGCCAAGGCCATGCAATTACTCAACCAGACATTAATGCGCCAGATTATGAAATCAAAGGATAAATCCTACACATGGTAACTAATCAATGCCAATTTTGTGGTACGCCGAAGGAAGATCCAAACAAACATCTTCGTACCTTTAATAGGATCTGTACTCTATTTAAAATCAGAGAAGTTGAGGATGAACAGATCTATCTCATGTTATTTCCATGGACTTTAAAGGGAGAAGCCAAAGATTGGTTAGAATCGTTACCTGAAGGGGCGATTGATACATGGGATGTTTTAGTTGAGAAATTTCTTAAAAGATTCTTTCCGGTATCTAAGGCCATGAGACTTCAAGGAGAAATTGTTACGTTCACACAAAAGCCAAATGAAACTCTATATGAGGCGTGGACAAGATTTAGAAAGTTGTTGAGAGGATGTCCTCAACATGGTTTAGACACTTATCAAATAGTACAAATATTCTACCAAGGATGCGACATTACTACACGAAAAGACATCGACATAGCAGCGGGTGGTTCCATTATGAAGAAAACCACAACTGAAGGTTACAAAATTATTGATAACACTGCTTCCCACTCACATGAGTGGCACCAGGAAAAAGATATTCCTCGTTCATCTAAAGCGGCTAGAGCCGATTCTAGCCATGACTTTGATTCCATTTCTGCAAAGATAGATGCTTTCGAGAGACGAATGGAAAAGATGACTAAAGATATTCACGCAATACGAATTAGTTGTGAGCAGTGCGGAGGACCACATTTGACAAAAGATTGTCTCAGTATTGAACAAACAATGGAACAAAGAGAGAATGTTTCATACATGAACCAAAGGCTTGGAAATAATTATTAGAATAATTATCAACCGCCAAGACTAAACTACAATCAAAATTAGAATTATAACCGAAATGTTCCATACAACAACCAACAAGGTCCTAACAATCAACAAGTATCTAATAGTACTTACAACCAGCAAAGACCTATTTTTTCAAATAAACCACCACAAACCGATGATAAAAAGCCAAATTTAGAAGATATGATGTCGAAGCTAGTTGAATCTCAAACTCAATTTTTCACATCTCAGAAACAAACTAATGAACAAAATGCTCAAGAATTTAGAAATCAACAAGCTTCTATACAAAATCTGGAACAAGAAGTGAGCAACCTAGCAAGGTTGATAGGTGAAAGAAAACCAGGGAGTCTACCTAGCGATACAAATGCTAACCCCCGAAATGAAACAGCTAAAGCCATTACCACGAGAATTGGTATTACACTTAAACCACCTGAAATACCTGTTATTTCTGATGACTCTATTCCTACTACACAGGCACCACAATCTGAACAAGATAAGGAAAAAGAACCGGTAGTTGAAAAGGTTAATGAAGATAACACAGTTAAGGCTAAACCTTATGTTAAACCATACCAACCACCACTTCCTTACCCGAGTAAAATGAGAAAAGAAAGACTTGAAGTCGAGCAATCCAAATTCTTGGATATGTTTAAACAAATGAATGTCAATCTTCCTTTCATTGATGTGATTTCAGGAATGCCAAGATATGCTAAATTCCTGAAAGATCTAATCACAAATAGAAAGAAAATGGAAGAACTCTCGGCTATTACAATGAATGCTAATTGTTCTGTAGTGCTGTTGAATAAGATAGCAGAAAAATTATCAGATCCAGGAAGTTTCACAATTCCATGTTTTCTGGGTAGTCTTAGTTCAATAGAAGCATTGGCAGACTTAGGTGCTAGTATAAATTTAATGCCATATTCATTATACGCTAAACTAGACCTTGGAGAATTGAAACCAACACGAATAAGCATACAACTAGCCGATCGATCAGTAAAATATCCTAGAGGGATAATGAAGAATATGCTAGTTAAAGTTGGTACTTTAGTATTTCCAGTAGACTTTGTTATTCTGGACATGGAAGAAGATTCTCGAGTTCCTCTTATATTAGGAAGACCATTCTTAAACATGGCTAAAGCAATAATAGACGTGTTCGGTAAGAAACTTACCCTAAGTATAGAGGACGAGAGTGTTACCTTTTCAGTTGATAGAGCCATGCAACAACCGCAATCTGTAGATGATACATGTTATTATATCAAACTATAGATTCACATGCAGAATTGTTACAAGAATTTCCAGAATTACAAGGAACAGGAGAATGTTCTTTAGGAGAAGGAACTGAACCAATTGATGAAGCTGAAATATTAGCTACACTTATGGCTAATGAATATGAACCAACAAAAGAAGAACTTCAAATGCTAAAAGAGGAAGACAGATATCGATACAAATCATCGATAGAAGAACCACCGATATTAGAGTTAAAGCCATTTCCAAACCATTTGGAATACGCTTATTTACATGGTGAATCTGAATTACCTGTAATAATATCATCTTCTCTTACGGAAAATGAAAAATCTCAACTCATTTCTGTGCTAAAAGCTCATAAACCAGCTATTGCATGGAAGATTCATGACATTAAAGGCATAAGTCCTTCGTATTGCACACATAAAATCCTTATGGAAGAAGGTCATAAAACATATGTGCAACGCCAACGAAGACTAAATCCAAATATGCAAGATGTTGTTAAGAAAGAAATTATTAAACTGCTAGATGCAGGTTTAATTTATCCAATCTCTGATAGTCCATGGGTAAGCCCAGTTCAATGTGTACCTAAGAAGGGTGGCATGACTGTCATCAAAAATGAAAAAGATGAGTTTATTCCTACTAGGAGTGTAACAGGATGGTGTGTTTGTATTGATTATAGAAAATTAAATGACGCCACCAGAAAAGATCACTTTCCCTTACCTTTCATTGATCAAATGTTGGAAAGGTTAGCTGGGAATAGTTACTATTGTTTTCTTGACAGTTTCTCCGGATACTTTCAAATTCCAATAGCACCCGAGGACCAAGAGAAAACCACCTTCACGTGCCCTTATGGTACTTTTGCTTACAAACGCATGCCATTTGGACTTTGCAACACCCCTGCAACTTTTCAAAGGTGCATGATGGCGATTTTTCACGACATGATAGAAGAATGCATGGAAGTTTTCATGGATGACTTTTCAGTCTTCGGTGATACTTTTGAAACATGTCTAGTTAATCTTGAATGAATGCTTATTAGATGCTAACAATCAAATCTAGTTCTTAATTGGGAGAAATGCCATTTCATGGTTAAAGAAGGCATCGTTCTTGGTCATAAAATTTCAAAGGAAGGAATTGAAGTGGATAGAGCTAAAGTAGATGTAATTGCTAAACTTCCACATCCCACCAATGTTAGAGGAGTTAGGAGTTTTCTAGGACATGCCAATTTTTACCGACGTTTCATAAAAGACTTTTCTAAAATTGCCACTCCTATGAATAAACTCCTAGAAAAGGATGCTCTATTCATCTTTTCAGATGAATGCATCAAATCTTTTAATATTCTTAAAGAAAAAATCACTAAAGCGCCGATCATGATAACTCCAAATTGGAATCTACCATTTGAACTCATGTGCGATGCAAGTGATTTTGCAATGGGAGCCGTTTTAGGTCAAAGGATTGAAAAACGATTTCAACCTATATATTATGCTAGTAAGACGTTACAAGGAGCACAAACGAATTACACAACTACTGAAAAAGAACTCCTTGCTATTATCTTTGCTTTTGACAAATTTCGTTCATATCTTTTTCTAGCTAAAACGGTGGTTTATACCGACCATTCTGCTCTTAGATACCTATTTTCAAAACAAGATGGCAACCCATGATTAATCCGTTAGATCTTACTCTTACAAGAATTTGATATTGAAATACGAGACAAAAAGGGAGCAGAAAATCTCGCCGCTGATCATCTTTCTCGCCTTGAAAATCCTGAATTAGAAGTTCTAAATGAATTGGCCATACAAGACAACTTTCCTGATGAATATCTATTGAAGATCGATTATAATGAAATTCTATGGTTTGCAGACTATGCAAACTACTTAGTATGTGGATTCCTTGAAAAAGGGTTGTCGTACCAAAAACGAAAGAAATTATTTAGTGATATAAGACACTATTTCAAGGAAGATCCACATTTATTCAAAAGTTATCCCGATGGAATAATACGCTGATGCGTATTCGAAGATGAAGCTAGTCAAATCTTAAACCATTGTCACACATGACCAACAGGAGGGCATTATGGGCCTCAACTCACTGCAAGGAAAGTCTACGACGCTGGATTCTATTGGCCTACAATTTTTAAAGACGCACACCTTCTTTGTAAATCCTGTGATGCATGTCAAAGGGCCGAAAAAATAAGTCAACGTGATGAAATGCCACAAAATGTCATTCAAGTATGTGAAGTATTTGACGTTTGGGGTACTGACTTTATGGGTCCATTTCCAAAATCTCATAATAATCTTTACATTCTCGTTGCCATTGATTATGTATCTAAATGGGCGGAAGCACAAGCTCTTCCAACTAACGATGCACGAGTTGTAGTTAACTTTTTAAAACGTCTTTTTGCAAGGTTCGGAACACCAAAAGCTTTAATAAGTGATCGGGGTACTCATTTCTGTAATAATCAACTTGAGAAAGTTCTTAAAAGATATGGAGTAACTCATAAAATCTCAACCGCTTATCATCCACAAACAAGTGGACAAGTTGAAATACCAACCGAGCTTTAAAATGTATTCTAGAGAAAACCATAGGATCAAATCCGAAGGAATGGTCCATGAAATTGAGGATGCACTCTGGGCTTTTAGAACAGCCTACAAAAGTCCAATTGGAACCACACCTTTTAAACTCATTTACGGAAAAGCATGTCACATTCCAGTAGAAATTGAGTACAAAGCATTTTGGGCTTTGAAGACATGTAATCTTGATTTGCATGAAGCTGGACGTCTACGATTAAGTCAATTAAACGAATTAGAAGAATTAAGACATGATGCATATGAAAATTCATTAATCTATAAGGAAAGAACGAAGAAATGGCATGATAAAAGAATCGGAAGTTCAAAAGAATTTAAGGAAGGAGACAGAGTTCTTCTTTTCAATTCATGATTCAAGCTATTTCCTGGAAAATTGAAATCAAGATGGTCTGGACCATTCATAGTCAAAAAAGTTTTCCCGTACGGAACAGTAGAGTTAATAAATTCAAATGGGATTGAATTTAAAGTTAATGGTCACAGAGTTAAACATTACATAGATAATCCAATGGAAGTTGAAGATGAAGTTAATCACAATTTCGACACCACAGCTAACTAAGTGTGGGAAGATTTGAATCTTTTAAGGGTTATATGAATTTCTGTTAGAGTTAGATGTTCTGTTTTCGTGTAGTTCTCGAGAATGGAATCCGAATGGTCTTTCCCTAACAGACCCTAAAAAACTAGTCTTCTCCCTCCATTCTGAATTTTTATTTCTTTTAGGTTTTACGAGATGAAGAATTCCTTTGATCTGAACCATGGTCTACTACTACATGCTATGATTACTAAACGTAATAATAACATCTTCCCGAGTGAACTGGTATCATTCATAAGAGGTAAAATGGACGAAGTAAGGAGAGAACTCAGGAACAATCATAATAATATACATTTTGGTAAAGGAAAGTCAAAATTCGCAACAAAAAGGAGAGCACGACACCTTGAAAGATGTCATAAATGTGGAAAATGGTCCCACGAAGGGAAATGTTCGAACAATCAAACACATTCCAATACCGAGTTCGTTACTCTATGTAGAGAAGGACCGTTCATATGTTTAGAAGAAAAGTTATTGAAAAATCGAGGTTACGCCTATATAGCTATGGAAAACCAAATTGAAAGACTCTCCTATGTGTCGGCTAAAGCGGGTCTCTGAGAATTCTATCTCACAGGTAAGTATGTACAGTTTTTATTTGTTTTTATTTATTGCTTTTAACCTTTTGATAATAAACGCTGAATCGTTCGCTATAAAGTATTAAATTGATATTCAATAAAATTAGGTATGCGAAACCGAAATTATTGATATCATACAAAAATTTAATTCATCACTGCGAAATTTATTGTTTATTCATAAGGTATAAATATCTTTAATCAATCAATCCAAAATATTTCAGAAATTCGTCAGGAGTAAAACTAGGTAATTTAGCCGAAATTACTTTACCCAAAAGAGGGACGTATATTTTTGTTAATATTTAATTGATTAAAGTGGGATAAAAGACCAAAAAGATTTTTATTTTAAATGTTGGGTAAAGTATATTATTTTAAATGTAAGTTTGAAAAATTAATAATATTTATAAAATTTTATGCATTTTAAATTTAAGTTTGGTGTGAATTTAAAAACAAACTGTACTTTATTTCATTAAGTTAAAAAAATTGATTTCTAAAATTCGTCGTGAGTTGAAGACTAGGTCGTTGAACCAAAATTGCTTTACCCGAGGGCGGGACGAGAAATTTTATTATCATTATTTTTAATCTTATTGATCTAAAGTATGCCAAAAACATTGAAAAATCCTAAAATCTTTTCTTTTAAAACAATCGCTTTAAAATGACAAATTTTAAAATTTTGTCGAGGGACGGACTAGGCAAACGTACCGAAACGCCCTCAATCTAAGGAAACAAAATTTTAAAAATTAATTAATTAATTGTTTTAATAGTTAAAGGATTTTTAAATTAAAAAAAACCGCACTCGCGGAGCTTTTTGGGGTCCCCACATCCGCACTCGCGGAGCAATGAAAACCCAGACCAAATAAACTGGTCAACAGACCAGTCCCAAACACACCCATCCCAATTTTCTGCGAAAAAACGCCCAAAAACGCTCTTAAAATCGTGATTTTTCACCGTTAATCATCAAATTTTTTGCTAAAATCATGTTGAGAAGAATCCTACCAAGAAGTTTTTCAAGGAGATCGGTAATTTCTACATCTAAACACTCTTTAATCCGGATTTTTAGTGTTCTTGAGCAAAATTATACCTAATTTAATTTTGATGATTTCTAGTTTAATTGTACTTAAATTGTTTGTATATTATGCTTGTATAACCTAGATTGATGCTATTTAACATGATTAGAAGCCTTAAACTTCAAATTTTAAGTAATCTAGGGTTTGTGTTCTTGAGCATAATTGGGGCTTTTTGATATAAACGGCTTATGGCCGAATTTTATCATTAGTTCATGCTTAATTGAGTAGTATAACATGTTTAGGTTGCTAAATGATCAAAACCTTGATCATAAACATGATTTTTTAGCAAGATTGTTGACTTTTTGAGTCAAAAATGCATGAACTTGATTTAATTAACATGAATGCCATTTGGAACTTGTTTAATTGCTATAATGATTATTTTTGACATATTTTAGAAGATGAATGCTAAGGAACATTGTATACATTTTCATATATGTTTATTTGTAAAAGTGTAGAATTGTGAATATTATGAAATTGTGTATAAGTTTAATATTGTTTAAACATGTCATTATGATTGTTTTAATTTATGATTTTGCTAACACTAATGCATATTTGGATGCACAAAAAATTGTGTTTAATGTGCTTTGCAGACTGAAAGGGGTGAATCTTCATCCGCTTCCCAGGCTCACAATGCTCCTCCTGAGAATGCATATGAACAGGAGATTAACGATCAATACAGACAAAATCTACCGCATCAATTCATTTCATATTCAAATATACAATTGGCAGATTTACACCCTAATTTAAGATTTGACAGACATTGGATAGATTATCCAAAATATCAGAGGAACTTACACACCCTTCAGTCAAATAATGTTGAAGTACCCAGGATAATAGATTGGGAACCATTAGAAATAGTGGGATTGGCCGAGCCAATCAGAGAATTACTTACACAGAGGTATGGTAATTCTACTTTTAATGATTGGGAACGTTTATTCAATATACGTAGGCCTGTATATAGAGAATGGTGTGTAGAATTATTATGTAGTGTTGAAATAAATGATTGGGTAGCTACCTTAACCGATCGGCGCTTTATTAGATTTTTGTTAGGAGGTGTGATGCGCCATATGTCTCTATTAGATATGGCTCAGGCTTTGTGTATATATACGCCTGAGGAACTAGCATCTACTGATTGTCAAAGGTTGATAATTAATGGTAGGAGGGTTGATGAAAATTTTGATATGAATGGAATATGGAGTAGAATGACTAGCCATAACTGATTCTGTGGGGGATATTACTCTTATATTAATATTAATAGAGCTGAGCTAAGAGTGATCCATAGGTTTTTAGCAAACTCGATTACACAGCGAGGTAGGAACAAAGAGAAGGTAAATGAAAATGATTTATTTTACCTCATGTGTATTCGAGACCCACAGAGCGTTGTGAGTATACCTTATTATGTGGGTTATTATTTATCGGTAATGGTTAGGGGTATGCGGCCTAATAGTATAATAGGAGGTGGTATCTTTATTACATTAATTGCTGAGTATCTCGGTGTGGATAGAAGTCAGGAGGGATTATTAGTTGTAGTACTAGAACCCTGTGATAGAATTGGTTTGCAAGTATATCATGGTGCAAAGGTTTTAAAGAAACGACATAACGCTGCAGTACCATATGATGGCGCGCATCCACAGGTAGAACGAGATCAGGAGCAAGATAACGCGGGTGGAGGAAATCATATGACAGAAATGAAAATTTTATTGGCCCAACATGAGTATGAAATGGCTAGATAACGAGCATTTGCAGATTGGCAATATCATCAAAGCCAAATCATAAGCCATTGTGCCTACATAAACACAAACTACATTCCTACTCAACCGGCCATATTTCCTCCCTAGACAATACAGACCCGACCACCGTTCCCTACATATAACCCAGCTCAAGTATTCTACAGCACTTATGGCTATGAATGGAATCCCTACTGATACCATCCTCTTTAACCGTAATTTTCTTTTATACCTATTTTTATTTATTTTGTAACTTGTAATTTTATACTTTTAATACTTCTTTTGATACTGTAATAGTTTTTATAATTTTCTAACTTTTATTATTAGATTTTAATAATTTTTGAATGTGGGGTGATATACCCAACTTCAAAAATATGTATATATATGTTTGTAGTTTATCTCATGTACAAAACAGGGAAAAACAGCGCACTTTCAAAGACTGGCATTAAGTTCAGCAAAAGCTATTAATTTTGACGACAAGACGAAAAACAAATGTGATATAACAACTGCAGGAATGAACAAATGATGTGCACCATTTATCATTCAAACAAACAACAATATGTTTGGAAACTTTGGTAAAATTTAATCATTTTTCTACACTAATCACCCTCAATAATTTAAATTGTTACTGATTTGTTGCAAATGAGGGCATTGCAAGATCTTAAGTGTGGGAAGGGATTAAATTCTTTCGGATTTTAAAGGTTTGACTTATACATTTGGTTTAATAGCCACCGTTAAACTTTACTAGTAACGCATTAGTTGTATTAGAATCTAGTGCTCTATGATAATAAAGAACAGCTCTAGTCTTATATACTGACTCCACACTTCTAGTAAAAATTTTAAAAATTTTCAAATAAATGAATTCAAAATCTCGTTTATACATATTTATGAACGATAAAACTAGATGTTAACACCGAAATTATTGTTACCTCGGAAATGACATAAATTGAGAAACAACCCAAAACGCTTGAATTCATTTAAAATGGAATAGAAGAGAATAAAAAGGCAAAGAAAGAAATATAAAAGCCAAGTGTGGGAAAAATTTACCAAGTTATTTAAATCATATATCACATATTTTTGTACAAATAATTGAAGGTCCTTTTGTTTTGGACGATTTTAATCAGTTTTACCCGATTTCTTATAATATATTTGAAAGAAATGTGCCACTTGATTTAAAAGGAAGTAAAGTCTTCTGAGAAAAAGACACGCGCTTCTTGATTTAGGTAAGGAAGTTGTTGTCCAGACCAGTTGTATTGTCTACGAAAAACCTTGAAAAGTTTTCTCGAAAATCAGCTAGAAATCCACGGACCTCAGCATCAAACAGGGTCGCCAAGTGGTCAGACTTATCCTAACCATGAGAGGATCTGTCTCGTACAATGGGGGGGAGGCATCGTGCAAATTAGCTTATAAGACTAATGAATCAGATCCCCAGAAAGGATAATCTCCTTAAAGATTAAAAATCAGCATTTAAGCCTGATATTACTCAATCCTTGAGATTGACTTTAAAAGATTGAGAATTACAAACTCATGGAATTCGATGATATCTAAACTCGAGCTTGAACGAGAAAATATTTTGATCAAATTACAAACCGATTTATTTTCTAAAAACCCATTTTCAATGCGTTCATTACCATTGAACGTAAAATCCTAGGAATCCACCTGGAATTCATTAGGTCACCTGAACCAAATCGGGTGTCAACCGTAAGAATGGTGGTTACATAGCATGGTCGAAGACAGTACCTTGTGCCAGACCAAAAACCTATAGGGTGATCTTTACTATTGCTCCTACAAAGGATAGTAATTGCATCCGACACGTTGTGGACCATGAACATATGCATGTGATTAGACATTGCCTTAACAGTTACTTGTTCAACGCTTTCCTTTACAACCGGATGGTAGTTTATCGAAAGGTAATATACGGAGCAAGTATACTGGACGTGTTGCTTTCCTAATACAAAGTTAACAAGTGGGTGACACAAAACCACAAGTTTTGAGCTAAAATTTTCAAATCTGAAACCCACAAAACCCACAAAAACAATTTGCGAACACCGGTGAAGGGTTATTCCAGAAAACTTACCTAGGGTAAAAGCTAGATTGAATTTTCAAAAGATCAAATGTTTTCATAAAGATCCAATTTCCTAGAGGATCTAAATTTTTATAGTCATGTGGGACTGTAAACCACAATGTTACTATCATTGTTCATACCGCCGTATTAAAATCACTGATGTACAAAGTGTGAAGAATAAAGAAGTAATTCTAGTAAAGTTATATTCAAGTTCTATATTGTTTGAGGACAAGCAACGCTCAAGTGTGGGAATATTTGATAATGCTAAAAACGAACACATATTTCATAGCATTATCCTTCAAGAAAGACAAGCTTTTAGTTGCAATTGTTCTATTTCCAAGTGATATTCGTTCAAATAATAAAAGGTGAAGACAAAAGACAGATTCGACGATTTGAAGACGCAAATGACCAAAACGCTAAAAAGTACAAAGTACAATCCAAGTGGTTCAATTTATTGATAAGAAACGTCTCAAAATTACAAAAGTACAAGCCGCAAAATGCAAAGTACAAGATATCTAAGCATACGAAAGGACGTTCGAAAATCTGGAACTGAGACATGAACCCACTATCAACGCGCGACACAACGGACCTTAAATTACAAATTAACTATGCACATAAATATAATATAATATATAATTAATTATGTAATTTATATATATATATATTATATTTATATATTAAATAAATAAACGTCGGCAAGCTAGGATCCAAATCCTGCGTGAGCTGGAATTCAAAGCTCCGCACTCGCAGAGCTGTGAGGAACAAATCCTCAGCACTCGCGGAGCACACCAGGGCCCAAATCCCACTATAAAAGGCGATGCAATTCAACGAAATATTTACACCATCTTCAATCTTCCTTCTGTAAACAAATATATATATATATATATATATATATATATATATATATATATATATATATATATATATATATATAATTTTAATTTTAATTTAAGTTTAATAATAATAAGGTTATTATAGCGAATGTTTTAAGGTTTTATAAGTCGAAATTCTGTACGTGTAATACTACGCGATTAATACTCATTGTAAGTTATGTTCAACATTTTTAAATTAATGTCTCGTAGCTAAATTATTATTATGTTTATTTAAGCCGAAGTAATCGTGATGTTGGACTAAATATTAAGACGGGGTTATTGTGCTTTGGACCATAATTGGGGTTTGGACAAAAGACCGACACTTGTGGAAATTAGACTATGGGCTATTAATGGGCTTTATATTTGTTTAACTGAATGATAGTTTGTTAATTTAATATAGAGATTTACAATTTTATGTATCTATAAATAACCACATACACTCGATCGGACACGATGAGCGGGATATTTATAAATACTAATAATTGTTCATTTAACCGGACACAGGAATGGATTAATAGTCAATGAACTCATTAAAACAGGGGTGGATTACATACAAGAACACTTGGTGTAATTGTTAACAATGTATTAAAACCTTGGGTTACACGTAGTCGATAACCTGGTGTAATCATTAACAAAGTATTAAGACCCTGTTACAGTTTAAGTCCCCAATTAGTTGGTGTTGATGCATTTTATGAAAAGTCCCTAGACATCTAACCTACGTCCATTGCAGGTACTTTAGTTTATGGGATACCAAGATCGCTCGTTATTATCCTATCTGTGTTTGTATGTGGTTACAGGTACTGCAGGAACGCGATACGGATGTTTGACTTTGATAGACTTAGTCAGACGTACGAGTGAAGTATCACTCGTACGGCTGACAGGCTCATACGCACGGTTGATGCTGAGCTAATCATAATTATAACCTGAATGAGAAGACACGAGTGAGTGATCACCCGTACGGCTGATGAAGCCAACTCGTACGTGTGATGGATGACTCGTACGGGTGAGTCAATAGCAGGGGTATATAAAGTCTTATGTTCTTCATTTTTGGTTAAGCCTCTCTCACACACAATCACTCAGATCTAGTTCACCTGATCCGATTCTCTCTCAACCCAAATCACTCATGGTAGTGAATAATAGCTCTAGGCATTAATCTAATCACAATCCTTGTTGTGGTTTGACTAATTTAATCCCAAAAAGCTACCCATATTCATTTTGATTGGTTTGATTCACTAATTCCACCTTTTTGTGAATTAAACCTGTTGATATCGAAGTTTCTAGTCATGTTTCATCATTGGTATCAGAGCATTGGTTGTGATTTCAACATTATCAAGTGATTTTTGGTGATTAATAGGGTTTATTATTTGGGTTTTTGAGATAAAAGTGATTTTAATTAAACAGGAATCATTTTTACGTGTGTAATTGTAATTAGAGAGTGTGTTTATGTTTGTTTAGTGTTAATCCAACTTTTGGACGAAGAAATTGAGGTTTAACATCAATTTTTAAGGTATTTGGGTGAATTGAGCTGAACAGAAGTTCACACGAGTGGGTCATACTTTTTGATCACACGCATGGTTGACCACACGGTTGATCGTCTCTCGTGAACTCACACGCACAGATTAGCATAACCTTTTGAGGTTAAGTGACTACAGTCTGATCACACGGGTGATCAAACAGTTGATTGTGACACGTACGAGTAATCACACGGGTGATTGTCTCTCGCACAGTTGATTCTTAGTGTTAGGTTTGTTGGTTAAGTAGTAACACGTACGCTTGAGTCTGTGACACGTACGGTTGATACTTTCACACGTACGATTGATATTATCATACGTACGATGGATAACCTAAACCGCACAGTTTACCCTTTGGTAAAGTTTTCAAGATGTTTAATTCAAATGATTACGCGTTGGCTGCACCGTTAGTTCAGAGCATTACGAATATGACTCAACGATTACTCCTTGCTGAGAGTGAATCAGGAAGTGGTATGAAATGTACGAGGTTACTGAATATGGATAATTATTCTACTTGGAAGTCAAGGTTTAAGATTTGCTCTGATGGTCAGGACACGAAGCTTTGGATGTACATTGAAACCGAATTTCAATGGCCACGTTCACGATTTACGAATGAGTTGTATACACTACATAACATGCCTTCTGAAGAACGTGAGGAGTATAACTTGGAGAAAAAGATGTACTGTTATTTGACAAGTACTCTTGATGGTCCAATTTTCCATCAATTTCTGTGTCATGATAATTCATTCAAGATATGGGAAGCACTTCGTACTTTCAATGAAGGAAATTCATCCTACAGAACGAGAAAAGGTTTAGAGCTGAAAGCTGAGTTTGATCGTTTTAATTGGCAAGTTGGAGAGTCTATTACAGAATTGGTTGAAAGATATCGTCATTTGCTAGCTAAAATACATAAGCATGATGTAACTATCGAAGAGAAAGACAAAGTGACATGTCTAGCTGGAGCATTACCGTTAGAATGGAATGGTTTTGTATTAACTATGAAAACCAGTGGAGAATTAGCTACTGCTACGGTGAACTCGTTTATTGCAAGACTTCAGGAAGAAGAACTAGAGTTGTTAAACAAAGTCAAGAGGTCTAAACAAGTTCAAGACACCAAAATGTACTGTCCAAATGGTTACACACCGCCTAAGTCGGCTCATGCACCATTTCAAACAGCTTTTGCTACAAACAATCAGAATATGTATGGTTTGAATGTTAGCAGTACACCTATTCGACAAACTTCGTATCCACCACAAGTTTCACCATGTTCACTCAACAATCAATCACAGCCTACTTCAAATACTACTGAGTCATCTACGCCGACTGCATCAGATGTTCTTTCTGCACTTAAGATCGAAAACATGAGGAAAGCCGGGAAAGAGAAGATTAGTGAAGATATACCTTTGCTGTCAAGCCTTGTTAATTCTTATGATAGTTATCTTGATGTTCGCGTAGGTAATATTCATCTAACAACTGAAGATTATCATCAACTTGATAAGAACGAAGCCGAGAAGATGGATATTATGTGGGGTATGGCAAATCTTGTGAGACGTGCTAGAGATTATGAAGAGCGAACTGGGAAACCGATCAGTCTGACCAAAGATACAAAACTGGGTTTTGATATGAATTCTGTTACTTGTTACAACTGTGGAGAACTAGGTCATTTTTCAAGACAGTGCACAAAACAGAAGAAGCAGGGTAATCGTAATCCGTTCAAGAATCAAAACTACAGTTCTCAGAGTCATTCAACTAAACGTGAGATCTACATTACTGATAAAGTAAATGAAGCTGATGCAGCTGAAAGTCCGAACAAAGCTTTGGTTGTTATTCATGGAGACGATGATGATTGGTCTATGAAGTTAAATGTGGCTGACCAGCAACCTAAAGCCAACATGGTAAAGATCACCGAAGTAGAAGAAGACTGCGTCACTAGTCAAAATATAATTGAGAAGCTGACTGCTCGTGCTGAAAGAGCTAAAGAATTGTCAAGAACCATTCGAAGAGAGAAGGTTCAGAAGCAAGTTGTGAGCAAATTCAAAAAGGCACGTGATTCAGTTCCTCGTACACCTGAATCTGGAAGTGTTTCATCGACATCATCAGAGGACTACTACTTCAACAGTTGGAAAGATAAGTATGGTGATACCTCAGTGTTTGAAGATAATCTAAAAGTAGATCATAGTGAAGAAACATTGGTTGATGCTGATAAGGAATTAGACGAATGGGGTAGAATGATTGCTGTTGAATTAGAGATGTTAGTTCTTTTGGGTGAAGGTTCAGATCTCGAGAGTGTAAATTCAGAAATTGATGATTCAGACAAGACGTCAGAATCAGAGGTTGAAGATAAAGCAGATCATACTGGGGTAGATCAAACTGATTTTGAAGCATTGAACAATCAAGCATTTGACTTATTGAAGATGTGCTTATCAGCTAGTGATCTTGAAAAGGTTTTTGGTTTGACAAGAGCTAAGGATATATGGGATAAACTTGAGCAGATTCATTTGGGTAAAGATGCTGATACTTCAGAGTTTCTTACAGACTCGTCAGAATCAGAAGATGAGCTCGATGATGGGAAGAAGACAGATTTCTTTTCATTTATGGCTGAGACTTCCTCATCAAATAATGCTCAACAGGTATCTTCTGATCCATCTACTGTTATTGAATGTGTTAAATGTGCTGAATCTAAGATAACAATAGATAATTTAACTAACGCATATGAGGAAATAAAAAGAAAAATGGCATGCTGACCATGTGACCACTAAGGTTTAAAATGAGTTGAAAGATCAAATCAAAGTTTATAAAAAACAACTTCACGATCTGAAATGTTATAACTTTGATATAAATCAAGCTTTAGTTAAACGTGTTGACACAATAAATGAATTGAAGAAAGAAAATGAATGTGTTAAAGCTGATTTAGAAGCTATGTCAATTAAGATGAAATGTTGGGCAAGTGCGTCACAATGGAATGCATTAATGGTGGAATTAAATGGCACCAAGGGAAAGGGTATTGGATTAAAGGCCGCAGCTCCACCGTTTGAGAACAAATCTATTAATGCAAATGTTGTTGATGGACAACCAGAAGACTGTATTCCACCTAGTTATGAGGACTATGTTGAGAAGAACAAAAAGTGTAGCTCAACTGAGAATGCACCTTCTGATGATACCACTGAAGGATCTTTAGATCATGAGGAAGATAAGAAAACTGGCCTAGGAGATAATTCGGAGAAAAGGAAGGTGATAACACCTGATGAGCCAATTCGGATTATGAAAAATCCAAAGTTTGCTAATAGAGTGGTTTCACCGGTTACACCTAAACCTGTATCTAAATCTGTTCCTAGAAAGAGGTCAAACGTTTCTCCTGTGTCTGCAAAAACACAAGATCCCTCTTCCTCTAACTCTAATAATCAATATCAATCTAGAGGATTTAGAGAATTTCGACAATGTTTTAGTTGTGGTGTGTTTGGACACATTGCTGCTAACTGTCCTACAAGGTATAGAACACCAAGACGTAAGATTGACCTCACATATGATGATCACCAATCACCTCATGTTCACGGAACAGGTTCACCTATTCGTGATGAAGTTCGCACTCAAAGGCATACGACAAATGTTGTCTATGGAGACTATAAAAGAAAGAACTTCAATAGGTCAATTTCCCCTGTGAAGATGAAGGTTCCTAAGAAGGATACCGAGGCAAGAGTTGCCGAATCAAGTGATCGAGAATTTAAGGCACGATCACCTTCGCAAAAAGCTAGTCGTAAGAAATATTTTTCCCGTACCAGACCACGAGTAAATCTCTCTGAAGATGAGCAAAATGTGAAAAACCAGAAGAGTAATGTTGCTTCTTCTAAACTGTCTAAGTTTATGATTTCAGATGATGAGATTCCACCAGACTCAAATGGGAAATGGATAGAAGTTCATGCTATGGGTGTTAATGGACAACCTACTGCCGTCCGGGCGTGGGTTCCCATTATCAATTAATTCTTTTAATGTGATATGCAGGGAACCAGGCTACCTGCAAACAACACCTGGATAGTGGATAGCGGCGCCTCGAGACATATGACTGGACAACTATCTCTTCTCTCGGATGTACACCCAATTAAGGGAGTTTATGTTGCATATGCTAGAGATAAAGGAGGTCACATTTCAGCTCAAGGTTTATTGAAGAATGATAAAGTTAGTTTCGACAAAGTAAACTACTATCAAGAGCTTGCAAACAATTTGTTGTCAGTTTCACAAATCTGTGAAAAATCCTTCAAAGTTTGAAACCAGAGTTTGTGATTCCTCCAGAAATGATTTGGATGAAAGCTCCTAGACAAGCTGATTTATACATGCTAGATATGAATGTTGCTACTTCAACTGCTGAACATCATCAAGCTTTTGTTTCTAAAGCGACTGAACAAGATTCTATTACATGGCACAAACGCATGGGCCATTTAAGTTTTCGGAAGATGAACCATCTGGTTCACAACAATCTTGTAGAAGGTGTTGATCTTCGATCTTTTCAGATTCCAGGAACATGTGTTCTGTGTAAGAAGGGTAAACAGAGCAAGAAAGCTCATAAGTTGGTGAAGTATAATCCTATCTCTGCTCCACTTGAATTGTTACATATGGACCTTTTCAGTCCAATCCGTTTTGGAAGCATTGATGGAAGTAAGTATTGTCTGGTAGTAACTGATGATTATTCAAGATTCTCTTGGGTAATGTTCTTGAAAGAGAAGTCTGATACGTTTGAGAACTTAAAAGTGCTAATCAATCGATTAGAGACAAGTTTTAATTTGAAAGTTAGAAAGATTCGTTGCGACAACGGCACAGAATTCAAGAATCAGTTTCTTGCAGGTTTTTGTATTGAAAAAGGTTTCAATATGCAGTTCAGTTCTGCATACGCTCCACAGATGAATGGTGTTGCTGAAAGAAAGAATAGGGTCTTGATTGAAACTGCTAGAACTATGCTAGCTGATTCATCTTTACCTGTTCATTTTTGGGGTGAAGCTGTTGCAAATGCTTGTTACACTATGAATCGGGTATTAACTGTTAAACGACTGGGTAAAACATGCTATGAGTTATTGCATGGGAGAAAACCATCATTGAAGCATCTAGAACCATTTGGTGCCCCGTGTACCATTTTGAAGAGAAAACCCGGAAGTAAGTTTGATTCAAAAGTGGTTACTGGAGTGTTTCTCGGTTACAGTTCTCCTAACAAGCGAGTTTTCAATAATGAAACGAGATGTGTTGAAGAATGGTCTGAAGTTGACGTCCAACGGAATTACACAAAGACTGCTACCAAAAGTCATCCTTGGATCTACAACGATGATGAGCTGATTGATTCATTTAATCTTGCTCCAGATCAGACGGAGAATGAAGTAGAGTTATAAATGCTATTTGATTTACAGAATAAGCCAGAAGTGTCTGCACCTACTCCAACTCCATTACCTACTATCGTTGAACCCGCACAAGATTCAGATCAAGATGTTGATCCTGTGTACGATACATGTGGATCTGATATTTCGAGTGACAATTCTGATAATCCTGAAGATGGAGATACCGCGAATCTACATCGAGAAATACCTGTTCCCGCACACCCAGTTCCCAGAACTACAGCTGCTCATCTTAGAGAAAATATAATTGGAGATCCAAATGCATGCGTTAGGACAAGAAGACAAGTTCAGTTTGATGGTCAAGTTGATTCTCATATGACAGCCGATGCTGCATATTACGAGTACTCATGTCATATTTCTAGAATAGAGCCAAAGACAACAAAAGAAGCTTTGAAGCATGTTGATTGGGTGATGGCTATGCAAGAAGAGATTCGGCAATTCCATCGTCTAGATATTTGGAAGTTAGTTACTAAGCCGCATGGTGCGAAAGTAATCGACCTCAAATGGGTTTGGAAGTGCAAATTCGACGAAGATGACAATGTTACCCGTAACAAAGCAAGATTAGTTGCTAAAGGTTATCAGCAAGATCCTGAATTTGATTACGATGAGGTTTTCGCTCCTGTTGCCAGATTGGAAGCGATTCGCATTTTCTTGACTTTCGCGTCTTTTATGAAGTTTAAAGTTTATCAAATGGATGTTAAGAGTGCATTTCTGTATGGCAAGCTAAATGAAAGAGTATATGTCAGTCAACCTTCGGGTTTTGAAGATCATCTTCATCCTGACAAAGTTTACCGATTACGTCGAGCCCTTTATGGTTTACATCAAGCTCCTAGAGCTTGGTACGGATGGTTATCGAGTTATCTAATTGAAAAAGGATACCAAATGGGCACGGTAGACTGTACTCTATTCACAAAAGTTCAAGATGATGACATTATTTTACTCCAGATTTATGTTGACAATATTATCTTCGGTGCTACTAAGCAGTAACTCGTTGATGAGTTCGAGCAGGTGATGAAGGATGAGTTCGAAATGAGTAAATTGGATCTCTTACACTACTTTCTTGGTTTACAAGTCGAACAGACTAGTAATGGTATTTTTCTTCATCAAGCAAAGTATGTAAATGATATACTCGAACGATTCGGTATGACTCAAGAATGTCCTGTGTCAACTCTGTTAGCTGTGAATCATGGTATTTCGCTAGAGTGCGAAGGAGAACCTATTGATCCTACATACTATCGAGCAATCATCGGATCGCTCATGTATCTCACTGCGTCCAGGCCAGATATTATGTTCACAACATGTCTGTGTGCTCGTTATCAAGTTAATCCGAATACAGTTCATCTTACAGCAGCCAAAAGAATTCTATGTTATCTGTTGCATTCGCCAAATCTCGGCATCTGGTATTCGAACGATGAGAAGTTTGATCTTGTAGCTTACAACGATTCCGATTATGCTGGTTGCAAAATCAACAACAAGTCTACATCAGGAGGATGTCAATTTCTAGGTGAAAGGCTGGTGACCTGGCAGTGCAAGAAACAAACTGCAGTTGCTCTTTCCACGTGTGAAGCTAAATATATAGCTGCTGCTAGTTGTTGTTCGCAAGTTTTTTGGATCCAACAACAACTTCGCGATTACGGGCTAAGAATCTCTTTCTCTCCTCTTTATATTGATAATACTGCTGCTATAGCAATTACTAAGAATCCTGTGCAACACTCTAAGACCAAACACATAGGTGTTAAATATCATTTTCTTAGGGATTTTCATGAGAAAAAGATTATTGAGGTTAAGAGAATAGGTACTAAGGACCAAAGGGCTGACCTTTTCACTAAGGCTTTTGATAAACCTAGGTTCTTACTCCTACTAGAGATGAATGGCATTGTTGATCGAGACAAAGTAATTTCGGATGTTGTATGCGAGGGTTAGTTAAGCTTTTAGACTTTGCATGTAGGATGCATGACATGTAGATTTTTAATTGTTTAATTATCTGTATTGCATATTTTTGCTTTCTGTTTGCATTCCTTTGCATGATTTATCTTATGTGTGCATGCTAGTCTGTAGTTATTTTCTGTTTGGTTAAAATGCTAAAACACAAAAAGATTTTATATTTCAGCATTTTAGGGGGATTATATGTTATCAGCAGAAAATACCTAAAAAGTAAAAAATGCCTCACCAGAAAATCTTAAAAAGTTGAAAAATCCAAAAATGAGCTTGTTTTGATTAATATGTAGGAAATGAAGAAATTATTGTACTGAGAATTGATATATTTGATTAGTAATGACTGATTTGAATGTTTATGTCTATCTGTTGTGTGATGTACTGATAGACGTGACTTATAAATTCTTGGCTTTAGACAATCATAATAAGAATAACGATCATCTAAGATTCAGAAGTCATGGACGATCTATAGCATTTGAAGGTAATCACCTAATTATCTCCGAAATTGTGTGAAATGATAGTTGTTGAGGAACTCAATAGTTGGTTGAGGGTATCCCCTATCATAATTGATAATCGTTAGAGAAAGTTGGTGTTGGATGTCCCCAAGCAATATTCAACGTTGCTCTATCAATTCAGCTTCACAGCTATGAATGGGACATTCAATAGTTCATTTAAGGGGTTGAGGATTATCTGTTTGGCTGGTGCATACCACATTGTCACGGGCCTGAAACTTAATAATCGAAACTAATCCCTGAAAATACATAGAAAATTTGTTTATGTCGAAAGTAAGTGTCCCTTCTCACTTAAGGTCGAAAAGTATAACTCCTTATTGCGGACCGTTTAAGCATTTAAGGGAGAACACCTTCGAGTGATCTGAGCACACAACAAAGAAACATGAGTTCATGCATAAAAATTGGAAAATCCATTCATGATGGCGTTCAAAATCAATATATCAAAAGACAGTGATATGCTGAAAAATCAAAATATCAAAAGAAAATCAATGTCAATAAAATTGGCGTATCAAGATGGCAAAGTCCTGAAAGTATGAAGAATGCTGATTCATGATGTGCTCATAAAGAACTCAGATCATTCTTAGTGTGACGCCCCCGCGCAGCTTGAATTGTTTAATCACGACGTTCACACTGAACTATCAAGATTCTTGTCGTCTGCAATATAGAGTTATATCCGTTAAGACTGTAAGTTGGAAAGATACTTATCTAAATATACTCTATATATATATATATATATATATATATATATATATATATATATATATATATATATATATATATATATATATATATATATATATATATATATATGAAAGTTTAACTTTCGATTCCGTTTTCCATGATAACTTGAACATAAAGAAGTTAAGGGCCTCGAGATTTATTTCGTGTGACGACTGGTCATCAGGCAAGTCTGCTTTAACTGTAGACCAATCCTCGCAGTAAATAGTGTGCCTATTCAGATAATCCAATATACTCCGAGATCAGCCGAGCCAACTAGATTGAAGATTGTCAACACAATGGTAGAAGCCAAAGGCTGACACGGTTATTCAAAATGCCGTGAGAACCATCCTGTTCAATTTGAATGAAGTACATGGAAAGAGATAACGGGAAGTTACTTGTAATGAATTGACAACCAAATAAAAACGCACAATCATAAGTGATGGAAGAATCAAGGATTAATGAACTTAGCATGATCTCAAAAATCATTGCTTTATAGTGTTCAAGTAATTAATGCCAACATGATTGTCGAAGTGTCCGGAATGAATATGTTCATGTTTAATGAGGATTGATATCAGTAATTGCATGATAATAGACATAGACTAGATAATTAGGAATGAACAACAGAAATTGATTTAATATGTCAGTTCTGATCCATTTTTAAATAGTTAATCATCTTGCTCACAAAAAGAATGTGGATTTGTATGTCTTATATATCTGTTCTGTTAATTTGTTTGCATTATAAACTATAAAACAACAAAAAGATTTTGGCTTGCATGTTATTGCATTTCATGATATAATGTCTTTCTTTTGCATAATTTTAGTTGCATGACATTTTGCATCAGAAAATCCATAAAGATTTTATCATTTCCTTGTTTTTCTGATTATCCTCTGAGTGCATAACGACATCTGAAAGAACCTTGTTGAGATCAAGATATTGGGCCACCAAATCCATGAGTTAGAAATTCCTAGAGTTTGTGATTGTTTGAAGGACATTGATGTTTTAGATTGCTAATGAACTTAAGTTGACATTACACTATAGGACTTACTCTTGGATCACAGATTGATTAGAGTAATAACCTTGTTTAGGTTAGGATTTTATTTGCCTAAGTGTTAATGATCATTTCTTGAAGGTTTAGTGATTTTTGACTCAAGTTGAAAGTGCTTATTAGATCTAAGATTGCCGAACGAGTCGAAATCCTAAGGTTGTAGAATTTTTGAAGTTTTGAAATTGCCTAAGTGCTCACTCGCACGTTTGATGTGTGAACCGTACGATTGACCACACATTTGAGGTTAACCGTACAGATGACCCTGATCAACTTGTCCTAAGACAATTGGGTCATACGCACGTGTGATCTAGGTGAGACGCGCGTTTGATGGTGGATCGTGTGATCAACCGCACGGTTGATCACGAGAGTATAAATAGGGGTGATGAGCTCAACAGCTCACACTTGTGCACCCAATACTTTTTCTCTCTCTATTTTCGATCATCACCGATCAAGCATTCTTTTGCAACAAACGTTAAGCATACTTAGACGAATCTAGTGCCACCTATTAGGTATGATTTCATTGTGTTTTTGTACCTTAATTTGTTGTTTTAATGGGTCGAAACCCTAAGTGTGTACAACTCGAATTTCATGAAATTGAAGGTTGTTTTGATATGCATCTGTAATTGTTTTGTGTTTAATGTTGCCTTATGATGCTATCGTGATGTAAATTGGTCCATAATGTGCTCAATTATGTGATTTTGATGATTTAAAAAAGGCATTTAATACGGTTTCATCGGACATGCACGAGTGACGTCACTCGCACGCGTGAGACATGACTCGCACGAGTCAGTGCACGGTTGATGATAAACTGTGTGTACCTTTGAACTCACTCGTTTGTCTTGATTTTATTGATCACTCGTCTGCAAGAGCTGACACGTGTGATTAACCGTACGAGTCACCACACGGTTGATTCACTCGCTTAGAATTTATGCATCAGCCGTGTACCCTGTCTGAAACCATATTACTGCTTAAACGTGTCAACAGTGACACGAGTGACTATATCACTCACACGGTTGATCTATCAGCCGCACGTGTGAAACTGTCACTCGCACGTTTTCATCCTGTTCAACATATTTATGACACTTTGATGCAAATGCTATGATGATGTATGCTGATTGATTTATATATCTAACATCTCTGTTAATGTTTCAGTTTCTGTTTAGATATCATCAGATGGTAGAACAACATGTAAACGTTCCAGTTGATAACGTTGAAGGACAAGGGGAGCAACAAGTTAATCCACAAGCGAATCCTCAAGTGAATCCAGTCATCCCACCTGCTCAGCAAGAGATTCCTCTAGAGATGGGTGAACTGAACAATTAAGTCGCTCTCTATGACACTACTTTAGAGAGAGGTTCTCACTTTAAGGAGATTATCGAATTTCTTAAGAGATCAAGGATACACACTCCTATTTCTACTGAATGCACTACATACTACAGTCATCAGAGAGAGTTCTGGAGAAATGCTGTGTTGGATGTTGATGAAGATAAGCTTGTTAGTAAGATTCAAGGTCATGATATTATTGTTTCTAAGAATGTGATTAGAAGGATTTTGGGTTTCAATGACGAGAACTGCTCCCATATGACTATCAGTAGAGAACGAATCCATGGTTGTTTCAGAAGATGTGCTTATTCTGGTTACCTTGTTGGCAAATCTGAGCTGGTGAAGACATGTCTGCCACCGCAGTTTAGATATCTTGCTCATGTAATCATGCATTGTTTGAGTGGACGCAAATCTGGTTTTGACAAGCTAAACGAGAAAGTGCAGAGTATGTTTGTAGCACTTGTTCTCAAGGCTCCATATGATTTTTTGGGTTTTGTTTTCTACTATTTCAAGGCAAATCACTTCAGTTCTTCCCAGAGATACCTGATCTATGCCCGTTTTCTTCAATTAATCATTAATGATGCTGCACCTGATTTACCTAAGATTGAAGAGGATATTATCCACCTGAAGCCGATGAATCCGATTACTTTCCGCAGAATGGAAGAGACAAGGATTGCTGAGTTAAAGCCTGACTTTAATAGAAAGCTCATTTTGTCATCTTATCAAGGAGAACTATCGATGTCCAGCAGGTAATGCTTGGAGGAATGAGGATTCAGACCCTAACTATGAAGTTACAGATGAGGAAGGTGAGGGTGATAATCAGAAAGCTGCTGGTAATGTTCAAGGAGGAGGTAATGTTGATGATGAGATTATCGAGGGTGATGATGAAGCGACAGAGGAGGATGCCAGCTTAATTCAGAGAAAAAGGAAAGGAAAGGATCCTATGACCGCAGAGCAACTCAAAAAGAAGGAGAAAAGAACAAAGTACTCTTATGAGTCACCTCAGAGATCGTCACAGGGAGGTTCAAGGCAACAAGCTCATAGAAAGCCATCCGGTTTCATGAAGGATACAAGGGCTGCTGTTACCTCACCAAAACCTGCCACAACAACACCTCAGGTCACATCAGATGAATATAAGACTCAGCAAAATCTGTTGATGTCTTTGGTCATGAAAATAACCAATTTGGAGAATCAAGCTATTGAGGAGAAGAAGATCAGTAATGCTAAGATTGAATCGTTGGTTGAAGAGAACAAGAGGTTATCTGAAAGGTTGGACCGTCAGAAAGAAAGAACATATAAGTTGAAGAAGAAGTTTTTGGCGATTAAGAGTGCGAACAGGGAGAAGATGAAGAAGTTAAATGAAAACATTGAACAGCTTACCTCTGGTAAAACCAAGTTGATTAAGGAGAGAGAAGAAGAGTATTCTTCTGATTTGGGAGAAGGTGATGAAAAAGATGATGAAGAAGATGCTGGAACTGGAGGACCCTCTTTTGATATACCGTTAGTGATATCTATTCGAAGTTTTAATGAATATGGTGAGGTCCTTACTGCTGAATATTATATGAATTATTCAAATGTTTTTAATGATGCAGAAGAGGGGGATGTTCCACCAAGTGAATTTCCGATGGAACAGCTTGCTGCTCTAGCATATGATAGCGAAAATGATACGGAGAATGCAGAGACAGTTGAAGCTGAAAACAAGGCTCCACAAGAAGAGTCATTGTCAAGTATCCCTCCCGAATCAATCCAAAATATCAACTTAAGTGATTTTGATCTGTTCGAAGATGAGAAGAGTGAAGATTCTGTTGGTAAAGAGAGTTTGAAAGAGGATGTGATTATTGAGTCCGAAGACAAATTTGTGACAGAATCTGATGATGAAGAAGAAGAAGAAGAAGAAGTTAAGATTGTTATACCTTCGCTTGAGCCATACTCGCATCCGTCACTCAACACCTTAAGTGATTTCTTCAATCTGAGCTGTGAGGAGAAAAGAAAGAACTTAATTGAGTTAGAAAAGTAGAGGAAGGTATACAAACAACAAGCGAAAGAAGTGGATGTTATGATAGAAAGGAACAAGAAGATCCGACATGAGAAACTGCTCGTTGAGAAAGAAAGAAAAGAAAAGAAACTAAATTAAAGGATAAGAAACTCCGAGCCGAATAAGCTAAAGCCGAGACATGGAATGAGATTAATGAATGGTTCAAACGTGATAGGGTTAAAGTGAATAGAAACGTTAAGGAAGACGAAGATTGTCAAAGTTGGTGGAGAAAGAACGTTGTTAACCCTGATCAAGTAGATAAGCCAGTGCTCGAGCCGAAGTTTGTCAGTTTCTATGAGAAAGGTAAAAGAACCAAGAAGTACTCCAAGGGTAAAATTTTGAGTTGGGGCTATTTCAAGGAAATCAATTGTTTTGCGATCAAGAGGGAAGGAGGAGTAGAATATATGGCACGTCTAAGTCACTTCAAAACTCTACCGTACTTCGAGATCATGCAACTTGCTAAGCTGAAGATGTTGAACGCTGAAGATTGTGGCCTTTCCAGGTTGTTTCAAAGAAAACTCAGGTATGAGTATAAGACAGGGAAATGGGACATCTTTAAGTCAACGGCCGCAAGGTTTTCCATACACCCAACAAAGAAAAATTCTAAAGGAGGACCTATCTGTGTTGTTAAGTTCCGTCCAGCTAAGTATATGAAACAATCTCCCTTGATGCCATTACCCAAGGATATCTGTAAGAACCTCAGATGGTGGTTCTATGATGAGTTGTCGGAAGAAGCAGTGATCTTGACTGCAATTGAGAAGGATGATGGAAGCATACAGTTTGATAATGTGAGGACTCTAGATACTATGTGGCTGAGGAACTTGTCGAGATTTGATGTAGAGACTCTTCACCGCCATCACATTACATTCAGAGACGATCGAAAGGAGGAAGCTATGAGATATCAACGTGTGATTGATGTCCTCTATGCATACCTCAACAGAGAAAGTGATGCTCAAAGCTCAAACCAATTTCAAGCCAGCTGATGTGTGTCGGATACTGTGATGCTAGTTGGTAATTTTTTGTTTGTTTGTTTTTGTTTTTGATGATGATGATGTATTTTGGAAATAGAGAGAATCTGGAAATGTAATTAGACTGATGCTACTTTTGGACTTATATGTATTTCATGGACGTTTACTTTATTGTAATCGATGGTCTAGGTCCTAGGGGGAGTTGTTGATGCATTTTATGGAAAGTCCCTAGACATCTAACCTACGTCCATTGCAGGTACTTCAGTTTATGGGATACCAAGATCGCTCGTTATTATCCTATCTGTGTTTGTATGTGGTTACAGGTACTGCAGGAACGCGATATGGATGTTTGACTTTGATAGACTTAGTCAGACGTACGAGTGAAGTAACACTCGTACGACTGACAGGCTCATACGCACGGTTGATGCTGAGCTAAGTCATAATTATAACCTGAATGAGAAGACACGAGTGAGTGATCACCCGTACAGCTGATGAAGCCAACTCATACGTGTGATGGATGACTCATACGGGTGAGTCAACAGCAGGGGTATATAAAGTCTTATGTTCTTCATTTTAGGTTAAGCCTCTCTCACACACAATCACTCAGATCTGGTTCACCTGATCCGATTCTCTCTCAACCCAAATCACTCATGGTAGTGAATAATAGCTCTAGGCATTAATATAATCACAATTCTTGTTGTGGTTTGACTAATTTAATCCCAAAAAGCTACCCATATTCACTTTGATTGGTTTGATTCACTAATTCCGCCTTTGTGTGAATTAAACCTGTTGATCTTGAAGTTCCTAGTCATGTTTCGTCAGTTGTAATATTTGACTTCGGGTATAAAGTTAATTTGACGAGGACACTCGCACTTTATATTTATGACTGATGGACCATTATGGACAAAAACCAGATGGACGTATCAAATGATCCAGGACAAAGGACAATTAACCCTTGGTAATAAATTAAAATCAACACGTCAAACATCATGATTACGAAAGTTTAAATAAGCATAATTCTCTTAATTTATATTTCATTGTACTTTTATTTACCGTCATTTATTTATTGCACTTTTAATTATCGTACTTTTAATTATCGCACTTTTATTTATCGTCATTTACTTTACGCTTTAAATTAAGTTGTATTTATATTTAATATTTTACATTAGGTTTTAATTGTGACTTAAGACCTAAAATCGACAAACCAGTCACTAAACGGTAAAAACTCCCTTTTATAATAATAATAATATTACTTATATATATATATATATATATATATATATATATATATATATATATATATATATATATATATATATATGTATATATGTATATATTTATACAAATATAGTGTTTAAAATATATATAGCGTTAAACTCAGCTAGCTCCCTGTGGAACGAACCAGACTTACTAAAAACTACACTACTCTACGATTAGGTACACTGCCTATAAGTGTTGTAGCAAGGCTCAGGTATATCCATTCAATAAATAAATAAATAACTTGTGTAAAATTGTATCGTATTTAATAGTATTTCGTAGTAAAAATAATAGTATTTCGTACTACACCTCGCACACATCCCCAATTCCACTAGAGTTGGTAGTCTTTTCCTCCTAGCCCGCCAAACAAATACCTCAATCTTTTTTGGAACCAACTTATTCCTCAAAGTTTCAACATTATTATTAGCTCGAGGAATGATTTTTCCTTCAATCAATACCGTTAATGACTTTGTTGTGAAATTCCCGTTGTTTCCCGCTCTCCATCTCCATGTATCATGCTTGGAAGGGTTGATGACCGCACCTACTAATAGCTCATTAAGTCTTTCCAATTCCCCTTTAGCACGTCCGGAAGGAGCTCGAACCCAAGACCAAATTCCCGTACAATTTAACCCATCCAAAGTGATTCGATCTTTAACCGAAGCCGCCACGTCACTTTCTAATCTCACCAATCTCTTGAATATATGTTTGAATGCCTCTTCTCCAAGCCATGTATCATTCCAAAAAGATGTTGTAGAGCCGTCACCTATATCTTTAACAAAAAGTTTCCTAAACGGAACATTAGTTTTCTCAATGTCAAACCTGCACTTAATGATCTCATTCCAAATTGATTTAAAAGAATCAAAATTAGATGAATCATTAAGTGTAAGTCCACCCGAAGAGCCATAAATGCTCGAGATGACTTTAACCCACAAAGAGTTGGTTTCGGTCTTAAACCTCCACCATCACTTGCCAATCAAAGCCATATTTTTACATTTAAGAGTACCCAAATTAAGTCCGCACTCACAATAAGGTAGAATCGTATCATCCCATTTGACTCAAGCCATTTTTGACTTATTACCCGACTCACCCCAAAAGAAAGAACGTCTTACACTCTCAAGATGTTTGATTACACATGGCGGAGCACGGAAGAGCGAGAAGTAGTATAAAGGGAGACTATTAAGTACCGCTTTGACAAGTGTTAGACGTCCACCAAAAGACACCAAACGCGCCTTCTAATCCGAAAGTCTCTTCTCAAATTTACTAACAACCGGGGCCCAACTCTCCTCCTTTTTCATATTACCACCCACGAGGAACCTGAGATACATGAACGGTGTTGAACCAACTTTGCACCTGAATAAGCTAGCAATCCTCTTAACCTCCACATCTTCCACCCCAATCCCGATTAGGTTGCTTTTGTGATAATTAATCTTAAGGCCCGAAGTTAATTTGAAACATTTGAGGAGTTTCAGGAGGCTACGCACATTACTTTCATTCCAAGTTCCGAAGAAAATCGTATCATCCCCATATTGTAAATGTGATATCACAACTTTTTCCACACCTACTTCCACCCCCGAAAACATCTTCTTTGCAACCACATTTTTAGCTAAGACATTTAGCCCTTCCGTTGAAAGAATAAAAAGAAAGGGTGATAGTGGATCACCTTGCCTAACCCCCATTTCTAGACCAAACTCACTAATGGGTGAACCGTTGATGAGGATTGAGATGGAAGCCGATTTAAAACATATGAGAATCCACTTTCTCCATTTCGACCCAAACCCCATAATGCGCATTACCTCGATAAAAAAATCCTAATTAAGTGTATCGAAGGCCTTTTCAAAAATCCACCTTGAAGATAAAACCCTTTTCCCGCTTACGTTTGAGGAACGAAAGAGTTTCATTCGCAATAAGAACACCATCCAATATATTCCTCCCCTTTATGAACGCACTCTGTTCGGTACCAACGAGACCAGGAATCACCTTTTTAAGGCGGTTTGAAAGAAGCTTCGCGATGACCTTATAATAACTACCAATAAGGCTAATCGGTCGGTAGTCATTTAAGCAAAGAGGATCCGCCTTTTTGGGAATTAAAGTGATAAAGGAGGCATTACACCCCTTGGAGATCTCGCCGCATTCCCAAAACAAATTAATCGCCTCGATTAGATCTTTTTTAATAGCGTACCAAAATTTCTTATAGAATCCCAAATTGAATCCGTCCGGGCCGGGTGCCTTCGAACTACCACAACTTTTAATCGCTTCCCATATTTCGACTTCACTAAAAAATTCTTCTAATGCCTTAGCCTCGAATTCCGAAAGCCTGTTTAGACTCGCCCCATCGTGGTGTGCTTGTGCATTGCCCTGACCGAATACATTATGGCCACCCCCATTGGGGCCAAACTGATCTGTGTTAATCACAGGCCCATCCGGCCCAATTTGTTCTGCGGCCTCGTTCATAGTTGGAGGCCCAATAGAAGCATTTTGCCCCCTGAGGAAATCGAATGCAACAGCCTGATGAGTTTTCCTTTGTGTATTGTTACTGTTCGTAAAATCTGACCGAGAAACTTTCTCAAACATGACGTGTAACGATGGCCTGTTGTGGTTTTTTTCACCGAAGATATTCTTGTAGTGAGTAAAGATCGCATTTTTCACAGTCGAAGGATCCTCGTTCCATGATCCATTAATGTTCAATCCACAAATATTGCATTTGTTGTACTTCCTTTGGATAGACGAGTGAAAATACTTTGAGTTTTCATCTCCCTCAAGAATCCACCGAACTCGCACCTTTTGTTTCATCATGCCCGATTTGGTTTTCTCCTTTTCGATCCATTGTTTACAAGTTTCCAACCATATTGCTCTATCAACATCATTAATTACCCCCAATTCCGCCAAACTTTCCAATCTAGAGGCCTTTCCTTTCAACTCGTTTATTTCCGCATCTAAGTTCCCGAATTCGGTTTTACACCAAGTCTTCAACCCATTTTTGACTTTTTAAGCTTGTCACGGAAGATACAATCTTTTCTATAGCCGTGCACCTCAATACTCCAAGCTTCAAGAATTACCTTATCTACCCCTAGTTTGTTGAGCCATTCATCGAATATTTTAAAAGGTTTCGGACCATAGTTAATAACTCGATCCCTAAGCAAAATGGGGCAATGATCCGATTCTCTACGATCAATAGGGAAAACCAATAGGTCTTCCCAAAGACTAATAAACTCGTCATTAACAAGGAAATGGTCGAGTTTACTAAACTTTGTGCCATCATCGCTAATACGTGTGAACCTCCTCCCATTGATTGGGATCTCGATAAGGTTATTCTTTAGGATAAAATCATTGAACCGTGATGTGCGAGATTGATGAAACTTGCAATTTAACCTATCCGAATGACTCCTAACCTCATTAAAGTCCCCACACACCACCCAGGCCGCGTCAAACCTATTAATAAACTCATCTAGGGAGCACCACATCCTTTTCTTTTTTTCATCATTATGAGGTCCATATACATTCACAATTATTGACTCATGTCCCGAACCGGACCATTTTCCTTTAATGGCTATGAAGAACTCATTAGTAACCGCACTATCCACCGTAAATCTAGATGTATCTCATACCACTAATAATCCCCCCGAGTTCCCGATGGCCTCCTTTTGTACAAAACCACAATTTTTATTACCCCACAAGGCGTGAACCCAATTATCACTTAAACACCTACACTTGGTCTCTTGGAACACCGCAATGTCTGGTTTATTATTGAAACAAACACCCTTAACCAACCCGAATTTTCCCTTAACCCCAAAACCGCGAACGTTTAATGATAGGATCTTCATAGAAAAACTTGGAAGACGAGACAAAAGAACAGACCTATTGTGGATTGGGGCATGGCCACCTCAATCCGATTTGCTCACCGAACTCCTTTAGCTCCATGTTATCAATTGAATGCCCTTCCAAACCACCCACTGACTTCGCTTTCGCAGTACCATGACTATCTGACGTTGATTTTGATTTTAATTTCGCCTTCTGGAATTTGCAGCATCTCTTGCATTTATACCGATTATCCTTTGATAAATCCACCCCACCTCTAGCCATGTTTTTCAATCTCTGTAGCCTAGACGACGCCTTCAAGTTACTAATCGCATCCCAGTAACATCCATTGCAAAGTGACACTTCATCAGATGTTTGCCCATGATGAGATGTCGAGCCGGTCTCGTTACCCTTTCATCGAGATGCGTTTTTATTTGGAACTTTATATTTATTTACCTCAGCGTGTTTATCTTTAATCTTTCCCTTAGTTTTGTTCGGCCCACCTTCGTTTAAGTTATTCGGGTTACAACCAGCATCAGACCCATCTACTGTCTTAGGCCCATCTGGATTGAACTCTTGATGGTCAGGCCCATTCGGCCCACATGAGTGTGTTTGGGTCGAATCCCAAAGATTTCCTGGTCCGTTAACATTTAATTTACCATCAATTGACTCGTTACACTTGGCATTAATTCCTTCGCAAGCCACCTTTTTCAGATTCACCTTACCCAACCCAATGTCGACATCATCAATACTCTTGGAACTAGGGTTACGTGCACAGCCCCCATAGGAGTCTGCCACCATCTCCTCGTTATCCCCATCAAACCCATAACACTTAGACTCTTGATCTTCTTCACCGAAAAATTGAACCCCACCTACACCTCCGGCATCTTTGCCGAATACCTTGCTACCGGAATCATCTTGACTGTTTTTTTCAACCCGAACACCATTACTCTCGTCGTCCAGGTCATCATTATCTGAGAATTCATCTGAATCAAGGAACCCCAAACTCTCTTCGGTGCTATCATCGTAACTATCATTATCACTACAATCATCATCCTCATCATCATCATCCTCATCTTCATCCCATTTTGGAAAACGTTTTTCTTCCTCTTTTACATAGACGAAATAGAGACTTGACTTGCGCTTGAGTGTGATTGAATCCCTCACCTCATATGGATTAAATAACTTTACCAGGATATGCCCATACGATAGTGATTGGCTGCCGATTAGTGAGCAGTTGTCAAGGTTGTATGGGGTCCCCCACCATTCAGCAATTGAACAGAAAGTTTCCTTTGTCCAACATTGAATTGGAATACCTGAAATTCTTAGCCACGCCATCCTTCCGTCTGACCAATCTGCCGCATACCATCTCATGATTTTATGAATCCATCCCTTTAAGGGGTGTTTTTCTTCTTCAAGCAAACTATCAACCTCAGCCATCGAATTAAAGATAATCAATAGACTTAACCCCCCAATTAGTTTTATCTGTAAATCAATGAAACCCTCCTCTTTAGTGATCAGCCCAATATTTTTGAGAATCCCCATGTTGAGAGCCTCGCAAATCACAGCTTGTTTCAGGACCTCTTCGTTGCTGTCACACCCCTTCGCTTCCACCATCTTGACCTTTTCTTTCTCCACCGAGGCACCATTAGACTTAGCTTTGTTTGCGTTAATTCTATCCCTCAGATCTTCTCCTCTACGATTACCCACCACTTCGCAGAACCGCCTTCCATCTTGGAAAGCTTGCCCACCTGTTGGAATCTTGTTGCTATGATTTTTTGGACCATCTTTCTCGTGTGACCCTTCAGTTGGTTTAGGGCTTCGTTTTGTTGCCCTAAAAATCTTGATTGATGAACCGTTGAACTTGATCATCTCCAGCTTATTCAACAATCTATCCCCGTCGCTAACATCAGCAAATCTGACAAAAGCGAATCGATAACCTCCTCGAAGACGTTTATTTGCGATATAAACGTCACGTACGGCGCCATAAGGCTTGAATGACTTCCATAGATCCACCACCTTCCAATCATCCGGAAAGTTGAAGAACATGTACGATGTCAAATGGTTTCGGTTAGACCACCTGTTTTGGTACTCTAGTCATCGTTGTACTTCTCCCGTGCTCGATCCTTGCTCTCCCTAGAAATTCTCTCTCTCTCTTGAGTGTTTCTCTCTCTACCCTCTCTCTCGCACATTCTCTCTCAAATAAAAAATTTCTTAGTTAGAGTTTTTAAGGGTGTAATTGTTTGATTTCATCCATGTAATTATATCGTAAATCATGTTGACATGCACGTTTCTTGCGTGCTTTCTAATAAAATTACCATTAAAAAAAATTACTATTAAAAATTACTATTAAAAAAATATACATCTTGTTTCCGGAGACTTCAGACGTACCGGTCCCATACGAATATACCATCAACACAACAACAAAATCCAATATTACATGAGTGGTGTATGGAGGAGGTGCGATGTAGACAATCTTTTCCATATCTTTGAATAAAAACAAGTCATTTCTCTACACAGAGTGATACACTCCAAGAAGTAGAGAAAGTCCTCCCTCTGTCTCTTCGACAGATAAAAAGATTGCTTCCGAATAGACCTCCGGTTAATAAGTAGTAAAAACAATTTTTAAAAATAAAATTAAATATAAAAAATAAAGCATGAGACGCCATGAAAATGATAGAATCAAATTTTATGGATTTTAAATCTTGCACATTCAATTTAGGCTCTAAGCGGTAGTCAAGTCGCAAAATAATTTATTATTTTATATTCAAATATTCAAATATAATATTAAATCTAATTAGTTCAATTATATTGTTGAAATACTTAAACAAAGTAAAACCAGTTAATTAGATCTAGTAGTTATAGTTGATGTTCCCTGATAAATCAATCACATTTTTATTTTATTTTACGTTTATTTTTTATTTTGTATTTAAAATTAAAATTTGGGGGTTGCCTTTGCCTTTATGTCTACTAAATGCCATCTTTCATGGCAATTAATCCTATTTATTTCCATGTTCTTCAATTAATTCGGTTTTTAATTCTCTTTTCCAACCTCCTGTCTTAACTCTTACTTCTATCCATATGTATAGCGTACATGAACATTTATATTTATATTTATATGTTTACAAATTTAAAACACACTTTCACGAGACTTATAAATATTTAACCTTAAAATTGTAAGTATGTTGAATTAGTCTTTTAAGATGAGTTTGATAATCGTAGAATATATTAAGTGTATAAATTAAAGTATAAGTTATCATTAAGTTAAATGATGACACTATCCTTTATGTATGTATCATGACAACTATAAACTTTTCATTATACGTTGGGGCCTTGTAAAAAAAGAAAAAGCTTGAAAGACCTACTTGACAAGTTTACTTATATGCCCACAGCCCGCGGCACGCAAATTTCATGACCTACGGACAACCTAAGATATTTATTATCAAATATTATTTAACTTGTTTAAAACCGTGCTTTTACGAGACTTATAAAGATTTAACATTAAAATTGGTTTTGCTTGTCAATAGTACTACTTAATATTGCAAGTAGGCTGAATTAGTCTTTTACGATTGCTTTGATAATCGTGGTATATATTAAGTGTATAAAATCAAGTATAAGTTATCATTAAATTTAACGATGACAGTACCATTTATATCTGCAACATGCCCATCATGATTTTTTCTTTATCCGTTGGGCCTTGTAAAAAAAAAGCCTTAGAAGATCTATTTGACAAGTTCGCATATATGCCCGCGACACGCAAATTTCACGACTTACGGACAACCTATTATATTATATATACATATATCTAATAGACAAAAATGATTAATAGTATCGGGGACATTTTCGTCATTTCACCTTTTTTTAAAACCAAATACTTACTCTGATTCGATCTTGTTACCTTTTTTTAAAACCATCCGGGCCTAGTCTGGGTGACCACACATGAAATCTCCCCTGTTTCCAGCAATGGTGCAGGTTCGATCCTCGTGGGGGGGGGGGGGGGGGGGGGGGGGGGGAGAGTTTTCCCTGATTTAATTTTCCAATGGCTTTGAGAGTGAAATAGATCTCAGAGCCCTCTTGTGAGATTCGATCATGGGTTTCTCCTCGACGCGTGCGTGTGTCTAACCAACTAACCAGCCGTTAAAAAAAATACTTACTCTGATTAACAAAGAACAATCCAATAAAGCCAAACTAAAAAAATTCTTAAATACAAAATACACAGATTAACGACAACACCGTCATCGATAACGGTGACTTCCGGCAACAAACGCCCCCCGTGAGTACACCCACTATCCATTTCTGGAAAAAAAAGTCTTAAAACATGAAAAATGTTATTAAAACACAAAAACAATATATAAACGCAAAACTGAATTAGATCTGAAAAAACTCATATCTAAAGGGAAAAAAATGAAAACAGAAAGAAAACAATTTCGGATCCATAATGAATATAAACTTATCTGAACATCAGTGGATGATAGACAAAGAGACGAAGCGGTAAGGGTTTAATTTCGCCGGAAAAAGATGGGCGCCGAAGATCCTTGTCGATAACCGCTGTCGACCACCCAAAAAAATCAGATGGAGGATACGAACAATAGATGTAGATATACTAACAAAAGGAAGGAAAGGTAGCGATTCATATCTTTTTCATCTTCAAACCCCAACTCCAAAATAGGAGTTGTTTGTAGCACCTGTAGATAGAGAATAAAAAGAAAAATAAATCACAAAGAGGAAAAGTAAAAATACACTAATTAGATGATAAGATACGGAGTATATAATTGAGAAGTCACATGCTACATTTAGGCCTCAGCCTTTGGGCCTGTATTACTGGGCCAGACCTTTTATAATCCAAATTTTAGGTTGCAAAACTATCAAAATGTGTATTTGTATTGTAACTGTAAATAAATAACGAGGATATTAATTAGAATAATACTATGAGCTCTGAAATAGTTAACTCGGAGCTGGGGTGGGAACCCAATCGATGTGTCACAAGAAGGCAGTGATGAAGTTGGTGATTGTCGCCTGTTAGTGTTAGAGATTCAGATAGAGGAATGCAAACTAGCAAACTGCTATATATATATATATATATATATATATATATATATATATATATATATATATATATATATATATATATATATATATATATATATATATCTGTTACAATCATAGATAAGTAAATTGTAATGTAATGTATGGAACAAACTAATTTCGCACAAGACCGCGAAAACTATTGATGTGTATACCAGTACCTACTCAGTTAGTAAAACTAAAACACAGCGTAGTTAAAACGAAAACTTTCGATGACACAAAAACCCGACGCATCGCGAGGGCGTTACACTAGTTTAATTATTAAATATTATTTAACTTCTTTAAAATTCGGGCTTTCTCGAGACTTATAAAAGATTTAACACTGAAATTTTTGTTATGTTTGTCAATAGTACTACTTAATATTGTAAGTATGTCGAATAGTCTTTCATGATGGCTTTGATAATCGTGGTATATATTAAGTGTATAAAATCAAGTATAAGTTATCATTAAGTTTAACGATGACACTATCCTTTATATATGAAACATGCCCACCATAATTATTTTTATCTGTTTGGGCCTTGTAAAAAAAAAGGCTTGAAAGGCCTACTTGACAAGTTTACTTATATGTCCGTAGCCTGCGACACGTAGGTTTCACGACCATGGACAATCTACGATATTTAATTATTAAATATTATTTAATAGTTATAATCAAAAAAATTTTAAAAAGTATTGAGGCTACATTAAATATCGATATTTAAAAGGGCTTGGAAGTGGGATGTAATTAAATTACGTGATGAATTATTAGTTTGGATAATGACTAGTGAATTAGCGATAATTATAATATTCTTAACTAGCTTAATGCCCGTAAATTCGCGGAGCTACTTTATAGGAATAAACAAGTATTAATTAGAAAGTACTTAATGTATCAATGTGTGTGTAAAACACACAAATAATAACTAAAAAATCAACAAACTGGAGCACAACTAATAAACATAAGTAATTTTTTCAATGTGCGGACAACACACAAATCATAGAAGAGATGTAAAAAGCCAAAAGTAAGAGTCAGCAAAATGGACCAACTATGTATCTATTGAAATTAAAATGGTTTCATCTTTGATATCTTAGTGCACCAAGTTCAGTTGATGTTGTTCATGTGGTTGTATCATCATTAATAATCTCAAGTAAGGAATCTCTCTTACGTTTACCACTATCAGTTATCTCCCCTAACTTGAAGCTCCTCGATGTAGACAATGGAGAATCAAGCACTACACTGTTCTTCGTGTGTAGTAGCACAAGGAAAAACACATGTTAGTGATAAAACAGTACTATCAAATTTATTTTATATTGTAAAAAGTAATGAGTCACAAGTACGTAGTACACAATTGTAAAGCATACAGTTGTGTACCTCAAAGGGATTTGGTGTCACCAGAGAGTGTCGCCAGAAAGTGTCACCAGAGAGTGTTCTCAGAAGTGTCACTAAAAGTGAACCTAACACTTATGCATTTTCAGAATTTACATCAGAATCAGAATCAGTCAACCTAAGTCTCTGAATTTCTAAAACTGTGCTGTCTTCCTTCTAAGTTGTAGTGCGCGCCGCGCACATGGACGCGCGCCGCGCAAAGCGTGCTGGCAGACCCAATTCGTGAATTTTAATATTTTAGAAGGGCAATTGAGTCTTTTCACTTTGGGGGCCGGTTTTAAGCCACAATTGGGCAAGGTTGAGCTCATTCAACCTTATCCTCACCAACCTTATCTCATCTTCAACCTCAAGTTTTAGAGAGAGAGAAGAGTGAGAAAGCTTGAGAAAAAGAAGAAGAAGCTTGAATCGATCAAAGGCTCGAGTGTTAAAGTTGTTCATCTCGTTCACGGCTACGTTGTGGTAGTGTTGGTAAGCTCTAACTCCGAATTTTATTTGTTAGATTTGATTTCAAAGTTAGGGTTTGAACTTGTTTGTTGTTGAAAGACCCATCTAGTTCACTAATGGGTTTATTGAAGCTAGTTGTTGTTGAAGGGCTAAGCATGGGGCGGTTGGGGGCGGTTAGGGACAAACCCCACTCCCATTACCAAACTTCGGTTAATCAATATTTTTAACCATTCGGTTCGGTTAATTAACGGTTAGGTTAATGCGGTTAATTCGGTTAACGCTTAGATTAAAACGGTTAATTCGGTTAACCATTTATCACAAAAATTCAATAAATTTGCGTCTAACAAACAAACGTTTAGAAGAATTACTATATAATATTGAAGCTAAAAGATATAGAGTTGTAATCACTTGCATCCATTAATTTGCTTGAAATCCAAGGGACCAATGAGAGCACGACATGTGGCGCGAAAATCACATGTGATTGGAAAAAAAAATTTACGATAAAAAAAATTTCGCAAATTTTTTTTTAATTTTTTTTTTTTTGCGAATTTTTTTTTACAATCACAGATGATTCTGCATGTCAATCACATGTGATTATGCATGTCAAATCCAATCACATGTGATTATGCATGTCAATCACATGTGATTATGCACGTCAAATTCAATCACATGTGATAGTACAATTCAATCACATGTGATTGTGCAGGTAAATCACATGTGATTATGGAAAAAAAATTTCGAAAAAAAAATTTAGAAAAAAAAAGTTCGAAACAAAATTAATTTTTTTTTCTAGTTTTTTTTCCAATCACATGTGATTTCGCGCCACATGTCACGCTTTCATTGGTTTCTTTGATCTCAACTTAATTTATGGACTCAAATGAATATTCCTCAAAAGATATAATAAAGAACTTCAAACCATATGTAAACATATTATAATGAATTCGAAATCGTGATCAACTCAAAATCATGAACACGTGATCAACTCAAAACTATAGGTAAACATTAAACATATTTAACAATGAACTGTGATCAACTTATAAACAGTTTATATAAAGAAAGGGATATTTTAAGTTCGAATAATTTTATAATTGTGATGACTAGCAAGGTGATATCCTATTTAATGATGTACAAAAGTTGTAATATCTATATAAATTTGGACGATTAAGAGCTCAAGCGGGAGTTGCCTTTCAAGTAACCGAGGTGAGTGGAATACTTGTACGTTTATGTATATAATTTGGTTGCTTGCGTGCGAAGTGGCAAGTGTTATTCGGTAGAATACACTCTCTTGTGGGCCACTTTGGGATTGGGACGCGTGGTGAGTGATATCCGGAAGGATTTACTCTTTGTTGACCACGTTTGACTTGTGTTATGTGGCGAGTGTCATCCGTATCATTTTCTTACGTGTCATTTTCTGAATTAAATAATACTACATGCAATAATCTTACGTGTCATTTTCTGAATTAAATAATACTACATATCATATTTTAATTTAATTTGAATTAAATAATCTTACGTGTCATTTTTATAATTAAACTAAATTAAATAATAATAACACCCCATGAGATTTGCATATGTAATTTTCTTAATATTATATATAATTACGTATAGAATCACAATTATTATTATATAATAAGAACTATCAACTATTGACTAATTTATTTCAATAACTTCTCATATCCTTTCAAAAGTCAATATTTCTAACCTTATGTTATAATTCATGTAGTAGTGGTATATCTCTTAGCGAGAGGTCATTAGTTCGATCCATATTTGGTAGTACAACATTGCATATAAGGTTGTCCCTTAACCTTTGAATTCCACCAAAGAATATCTTCTGCCTATCGCGTTGCGGGGGCAGTGGGGGAGGGGGTTTTACCGCCCGTGCTCTCGGATTGGGCCGAATTTTCTCCTTGGCAGCAGTTGAGGGTGAGTTATGCAACTGCGAGAGATGAAGGAGTTGATGGTTTAATCCTCCTGAGTGATCTCGAACTGCTGTTAAAAACAAGTCAATATTTCTCTATTCGAAATTGAAACAACCTTCACCACTTCAATTTTCAATTTTCAATTTAATATTTCTACTTTCTATTCTTCACTATAGTTTTTGACATGTACCTTTTCTCTTTTGGTTTTGCAAAAGTTACTTTCTCATCATCATTTTTCATATTAATATCACACGACTCAAATTTTAATTATTATTTATTAAATTTAATTTTTTAATAATTAAAGGCTACTATATTCTTAATTTTAGATAAAAAAAAATCTGTCAATTAAACGAGTTCATAATCTATTTGTTAGTATTCAATACTAATGTTTTTAGTACACATGTTATTAGTATTAAATGGATTTTTTCTATCGTAATTAAACTATACATTTGATAGATATCAATATTAACGTTATCGAATACTAATTTATACAACTATCGTGTAATGCACAGGCTCACGTTAGGATTTAATAATAATTGTAACAGACTGAAACCCGAGCTAGTTGTAAGTTGTCTATTTTACCCTTAGGGTTTGTGCTTAGTCTTAGGTGCTTTTATTTTAATTATTTTATTAGTATTTTATTATAATTGTGTTGTGACCAGTTTGTGACAAGGGTCCCAGAACAGATTTGTTTATTTTAATTGGACCTCGTTTGAGTTACCTAATCTTGTGCGAAAGATATCAGATAATTGGTAAATACCCGTGTGTGATGGGGTATTGTGTTTTAACACAAATAAAAGCTAGTGACCAGCTCCTTTCTTGAGGTTTCCTGAACCTTCCTCTCACTCACATATTCACCTAACCTCAACTTCACCATCTCCATCTCAACCCTAAATCATTTAATCTCGAATTGAAGCTTGATTTTGGTGTTCAAACGTTCCTTGTGTCACTGTGATTCTAACAAGGGTAAGGTTTGTAAGATTTCATGATCAAATCCGTGATTAAATGGGTTTTTAAATTAGTTTTTGTTAAAATGGGGTTTTGTGTCAAATTGGTAGAAATTGATGTTGTTGTGTTTGAATGTTGTGGGTTTATGTTCCAAAAAGTTTAGTGTACGAGTTGTGTTCAGTTTTGAGGTAAAAAACGTGCCCAAAGTCGAGATTTGGTGATTTTGGGTTGAAACCCGTCACTTTGCTGCTGTTGCAGCTGATGAACTACCTTCGGTCGATGGTGTATGACTTCTGACCAGCGAATGTAATTTTGACGATCGACCGATTGTGGGAGACCATCGACCGATGGTGTGTTGACGATTGGCCGATGGATGAGACCATCGACTGATGGTCTTAGACAGTAAAAATTTTACTAAGTGTTGATTTATAGCCGTTATGCTGTCCGTGTATTTTTAAGATTTTCAGGATGTAAATTTTGAAAATGCACAAGTGTTAAGCATGAAATTTTTAGCGGACGCATTTTTTTACTAATTTGCTATAATTCGCTGTCAGTGTGTCTAATCTTGATGGGAACACTATTCTAACTTGGTTTTTGCTGTTCTCAGGAGTTAAGGACAAGGAGGAAGCTCAGAAATAATAACTGAGCAGTTACTGGTAATTGGTGAGTGGGTCTATCTCCGGATAGAGTTTAAGTAGCATATCATGCTACTGTGGTTGACTCTTTTACCATGCATAGTGTAGAAATTGCCATGTTAGAATAATATAGTATGCCTGATGTTGTATGTGAATTATGTGTGCACTGTGTGAATGGCACCAGTCAGGCCTAGGGAGACTGGGGACTCGAGACCGTGCTTAGGTGAGGTTAGAGTCTGTATGAGGTCAACTGTGCCTAGGGGAGGTTGGGTCCATAGGCTACTGATTGTGAAGTATAGTGTGAACGATGTATCCCCTGCATCTGGATAACAATACTGTGAATTGAGTAGCAGGGACTATCGGTAGACTCAGGCCCGATCAGCTGGGAGTTGTGTGCTCGTACAAACCGCCGATCCTCGTATTGTCTTATTGTATGCTAGTTGGTAGGTAGCAGGTATTGTTGATGTATATAGCTTGTGTGTGGCTTAAGCTATATCTGTTAGATAGATTCCATTCACTTAGCAGTGCGCTAATCCCCCACATGTTTTCCCCCTTGCAGGTTTAGGTACTGCTAGTCGGGATGGGTATTGATGCAGAAGACATGTTTGACAACCCTACTCTGATGTGGACTTTTGTTTAAATCATGTTTTGTAATAACGTAACACCGTTGTGTAAACTTAAACTTAATTACTCAGATTAATGTAATGACGTGACTTATAGTGTGTTTGTTAATAAAGTCTTCCGCTGTGTGTTTACAAAAAAAAAAAAAAAAAAATTTGGCCAGTGTTACAATAATGCTTGCAATACAAATATGTAACGACCCAAACCAGACCACCATCTAACCCGCGGAAAATATAAAAAAAATAAATTTTTTTTGTTTGTTCAACTAATGGCGCGGCGCGCCGATCTGGTCTGTCCAAAAAGCCTTGAAATGCGAAAAAGATTGGCCACTTCCCGACATAATTAGACAAAACGCTTTTAACAACATATTCAAATATGTAAAACTAACACTATTCAACCATAAAATAAGTTTTACAAAGCGGGGCCCACATCGGCCGTTTTACGAGTTTAATACTAAATATGAGTTTCGACCATCAAAAAGTTTAAGTACCAAACTACACTACGAGCATGGTGTTTGAGATTAAACTACCCAAGTCTCGGTCAAACTCCAAAAGCTAATATCCCAAAAGCGTTCTCTAACAACGACGGGATCTTTAATCCAAGATGATGCCCTTACCCTTGTCCACAACCTAACCTATAAAAAGGTAAACAACGAGAGGGTAAGCAAAGCTTAGTGAATGCAATAATTATACATACATATATATAACTCATCTATTTGCAATCAGATTCACCAAATACCTCATACGAACTTGTAACTCAATTAGCATGTCATCGTACCCAAAACACTTAACAAGTCGTACATTAACACAAAACCGCATTAGCATATACTCAACACAATGTATATATATAAGCCTCTATTTGAATCACACCAAGTTTTTCAAGAAAATCGTTAGTAATAATCATATGTAACAATCCCAATCGTAACGCCGGGTGATGACTCTTTCGACTTAACGCATCCGCGACCACATTCGCCTTGCCCGGATGATAAAGTATTTCACAATCATAATATTTCACCACATCCATCCACCTACATTGGCGATATTTTAAATCTCGTTGATTGAAGAGGTGTTTCAAACTCTTATGATCCGAATAAATCATACTCTTGACACCATACAAGTAATGGCGCCAAATTTTCAATGCATGCACAACCGTCGCCAACTCAAGATCATGAATCGGATATCTCGTTGTCAAGAGGCATAAGCGATGACTTTACCTCTTTGCATTAGAACACACCCGAGCCCATTTAACGAAGCATCACAATAAACCGTCATGTCTTCCACTCCTTCCGGCAACACTAACACCGGAGCTTGACACAATTTCTCTTTTAGCAATTGAAAAGCAATTTCTTGCTCGTTCTCCCAAGTAAATCTCGCGTTCTTCCTCGTCAATTTCGTCAACGAAGAAGCGATCTTAGAAAAGTCTTGGATAAACTGACAATAATAACCGGCCAATCAGAGAAAACTTCAGATTTCCGTAGGCGTAGTCGGTCGTTCCTAACTCTTCACCGTCTCTATCTTCCCCGGATCTACTTGAATACCGTCTTTGTTCACAATGTGGCCAAGGAATTGAACCTCCCTTAGCCAAAATTCACATTTGGAGAACTTAGCATACAACTTCTCCTTTCGTAACGTCTTCAATACTTCGCGCAAATGACGTTCATGTTCGTTCATACTTTTCGAGTAGACTAGTATGTCGTCAATGAACACAATTACCGATTTGTCCAACATAGGTTGGCACACTCGGTTCATAAGATCCATGAATGCCGCCGGTGCATTCGTGAGACCAAAAGGCATTACCACAAACTCAAAATGCCCATAACGCGTTCGAAAAGCCGTTTTCTCGATATCTTCCTCACGGACCCGCATTTGGTGATAGCCGGATCGTAGGTCGATTTTAGAGAAATAAGTTACACCTTGGAGTTGGTCAAACAAATCGTCAATCCGAGGTAATGGATAACGATTCTTGATCGTCACTTTATTTAACTCCCGATAATCGATGCACATCCGCATACTACCACCCTTCTTCTTTACGAATAAAACCGGAGCGCCCCATGGCGAAGCACTCGGTCGAATAAAACCCTTCTCACGCAACTCTTGGGTTTGATTTAACAACTCTTGCATTTCCGTCGGCGCTAAACGATAAGGAGTTTTAGCAATGGGGGTAGCCCCCGGAACCAACTCAACGAGAAATTCAACTTGTCTTTCCGCCGGAACACCCGGTAACTCGTCCAGAAAAACGTCTTCGAATTCACTAACCACCGGAATTTCACAAATGGGTGGTGGCTCATCACGAGTATCAACAACATGGGCAAGAAAAGCCATGCCACCACTATCGAGGAGACGACGTGCCCGTGCAAAAGTGTATATCGGCACAAGTCTTCTACGCTTATCACCGTGAATAATTAACTCTCCCCCACTTGGGGCCTTTACACGAATAAATTTTTCATGGCATGCAATATCGGCTCTATTATGATCGAGCCAATCCATACCAACAAAGATATCGAAATCACCCAAAGTCATCGGGATAAGATCAATCTTAAAGTTTTCAGCACCAAAAACGACATCACAATTTTTACACACATCAACCACTAGCACCGTCTTGCCGTCCGCTATTTCGACTTCTACCAGACGACTTAACTTAGCTAATGGTCTATTAAGTCTAGGCACAAATTTTGGAGATACAAATGACAAATTTGCACCGCTATCAAATAGGATCCTTGCTGGATTAGAGTTAACCATAAAAGTACCTGAAACAACTTCGTTGGATTGCTTGGCCTCATCATTGGTCATCAAGTAATTGCGACCCCTAGCCGTACCCGCCGCTCTCTCTAACTTCTTCACATGATCATTATTCAAATCAGGACATTCCTGCCTCTTGTGTCCCTCTTTACCACAATTAAAACAAGTAAGCTTGGTCGTCGCCTTGGTACAATCACGGGGGATGTGCCCTCTTTGATTACAATTATAACACGTGGGTCCGAAACCTCCGAAAGCACCCTTCTTCACACTATTAACGCTTTCGGAGCCTTTCTTGTTCTTTTTATTTGAAAAGTTCGAATAGCTCGAACCTTCAAACTTTCTCTTCGAAAAAGTGAAATCGCTTTTCCTTGGAACCTCCGGCTCAAAACCCCTAGCCAATTCATATAAATCTTCAAATGACTTAGCCATTCCCCGGCTAATCTTACCCTTCAACTCATCACTTAAAGTACGGTAGAAATCTAGCATCAACTTGTGATCATCACCAACGTACTCCAGACAAAAACGAGTCTTTGCCAAGAAGGTAGACTTGAGAGTAACCAAGTCCATTGAACCTTGTCGCAAATGGTGCAACTCGTCCCGGATTTTATCAAGATCGGAAAAAGTTCGGTATTCTTGGAAGAATTCCTTCTTAAATTCCTCCCATGTTAAGCACATGCATTGCTCTTCACCATATAATTTGATTTTATCGTCTCACCACAACTTGCCCTCTTCGCGCAACATGCTAGACCCATACCGTGTTTTCTTCTCGGGAGGACACTCCGCGGTACGGAACGCTCCCTCGATATTGGAAATCCAACAAGTACTTTTCAATGGATCCCTCACCCCATTAAACATCGGAGGTTGAGTATCCTTGAAATTTTTGTAGTGGAAGTCCCGCCTTCCACCCCAACCATTACCTTCACCCCCTTCGCCTCGAGGATAAATGTTTCTAGCCTCTAAAGCCTCCTCTATTGCGGCTTTCATTCGATCATTGATCATTTCGGTCACTTGTCCATTGACCGACTCTTGGAAGACCTTTCGGACATCGTCAAGAAAATCCTTCTTTAGCCTTTTAAAGATGGCCTCAACCTTGGCCGTGAGTTCAACGTCCTCACTCGTACTTCCGTCATTGGTGTCGTGCCCATTTCTCATCTTCATTCTATAAAATGAAGTAAATTAAGCAACAAAACGAAAGGACTTAACACATATGTATATACATATACACCACACTACCCCATCTTGCTCAACAATCGTCGTACATCGCTTGTTTCACACGATTTGAACCCGTAACAATGGTAGCTAATCATTGTTACGTGAGCACATCGCATTAATTCACTAGTACCACGTCTATCTCGCTTGACGATTTCAAATACCACACAAAACAATAGCGCATGATTAGTTCACATAAACCTATGCACTAACCAAAACCCGATTTGACCCAAAGTCCTACAAGTCCCGCATAACGCGCACACAAAAAGTCTAAGTCTAGGCGCCTATCTCAAGTCACCTAAATCCCTTAGACCATGCTCTGATACCACTTGTAACAACCCAAACCAGACCACCATCTAACCCGCGGAAAATATCAAAAAAAAAAATTTGTTTGTTCAGCTAATGGCGCGGCGCGCCAATCTGGTCTGTCCAAAAAGCCTTGAAATGCGAAAAAGATTGGCCACTTTCCGACATAATTAGACAAAACGCTTTTAACAACATATTCAAATATGTAAAACTAACACTATTCAACCATAAAATAAGTTTTACAAAGCGGGGCCCACATCGGCCGTTTTACGAGTTTAATACTAAATATGAGTTTCGACCATCAAAAAGTTTAAGTACCAAACTACACTACGAGCATGGTGTTTGGGATTAAACTACCCAAGTCTCGGTCAAACTCCAAAAGCTAATATCCCAAAAGCGTTCTCTAACAACGACGGGATCTTTAATCCAAGATGATGCCCTTACCCTTGTCCACAACCGAACCTATAAAAAGGTAAACAACGAGAGGGTAAGCAAAGCTTAGTAAATACAATAATTACACATACATATATATAACTCATCTATTTGCAATCACATTCACCAAATACCTCATACGAACTTGTAACTCAATTAGCATGTCATCATACCCAAAACACTTAACAAGTCGTACATTAACACAAAACCGCATTAGCATATACTCAACACAATGTATATATATATAAACAATATGCTAAATAATCGACAATCTCAATATGGTTAACCATAAACGCTATGGTGCTACCGGCTCGTGGTTCACACCAAACGCAATTGAGTCATACTCTTTTATAGTGCTACCGGCTCGTGGTTCACACTCGATGCTACCGGCTCGTGGTTCACATCGTATTTTATAGTGCTACCGGCTCGTGGTTCACATCTAGTTTATAGTGCTCCCGGTTCGTGATTCACACTCGATGCTACCGGCTCGTGGTTCACATCTTATCGCACACATGTTATGGAACTACCGGCTCGATGGTTCATACCATAACACCCACAAATAAACGCGTCATATACACATACATATAACTACTCCACTCACATCAAAATCTCTTGTGAAAGATAATCAAGCTCAGAAATCTTCAATGTAACGTACCTATTACATTATTCATAATATCAATCACAAACTCAAGTTGGTCAACCAACTAAAACTCCATTCTAGGGTTATCTTGCCCCATGGTGCAATTTTGACCCATTTGCAACCCTAACCCTAATATTTGGGTTAACATCCCTAAAACCCTAATCATTATCCAAGTTAGGTCCTAAGACACTTTTCAATACAAAGTTTATGCATCAAACACATACATTTACCCACTTAGGTCCATCATGACCCATTTGACCATTTAAAGTCAATACACCCATTTCGGGTCACCCACTAACCCACTTAACACCCATTTACATATATATAAGTGTGCTAGTACTTTAACTAATCAATTTAGGCTCATAAACATAGTTTAATACTTTGAAAATCCTAGTTAGTCATCTTTGGGTCTACATGACCCAAATTCACCCAAAACACCCAATATACTAACAAATGGGTTTTAGGTTCATCACTTACCCGAAACCCTAACCCATAATCAAATTAAAATCAAGAAATCAAGATAAGAGCATACCACTCCCACCAAAACGTAGCTAGAGGAAAGATGCACAACTTTGAAACTCGCACTAAGACCCGATTCAACCTCCTTCTTCCTTTAATGGAGCTTTCTCACTCTAGAACCTCCTCTCTCTCTAGGATTTAATGGAAGATGATTAAGTGGGTGGAAATGGAGTAAATGAGGTTCCAACAACTGATCCCAAGCCTTAAAGTCGGATTCCTTGTGATTTTACCAATTTGCCCTCCAAATATCTAATTAAAAGGAATCTGTCACAGAACAATGGCGCGGCGCGCCAAACGCTCAGCCCAGTTTTCTGCATTCTTTTAAATATGTACAACCAAAAACCCACTTCAAGTACATTAACTACACCTATGTACACTACAAATAAACGGGTCTTACAAAATATTATTATTAATCAATAATTTTTCATTGTAATTGTATTATACATTTGATAAAATATCAATATTAATGTTACCGAATAGTAATTTGTACAACTGTTGTGCAACGCACGAGCTCATGATAAAAATAGTATATATATATATATATATATATATATATATATATATATATATATATATATATATATATATATATATATATATATATGTGTGTGTGTGTGTATGTGTGTGTGTGTGTGTGTGTATATATATATATATATATATATATATATATATATATATATATATCCAAAGGATTCAGGGAGAACTTTGATTAGAGAGAATCTATAGAATCAATGCGTTTTTTCATTTAAATAAAAAAACTGAGACTTCAAATTAATGATAAAATGTCAAAATACCGCTGCGCATAATTAGGTTCTCCAGGTTCTTTCCTTACTTAAGTTCTCCATGGATCATTTCCTTATAGCTTATTAATTCAAGGTTCGTATAACCAAGGCCGTATTATAAGAAGAAAAAAAAGATTGTGACCTAGGCTCGTTTATATATATATATATATATATATATATATATATATTACTTTTATTAACCAGAGTTTAAAATTATGTTAATGACATGTCATTTTCGTTATATTTAACAAAGGACTAAACGCGTTAAATTTTTAAAAGTTTTTTGAAAAATGTTTTAATCGAGAATTTTTCACACAAAAACCTTGTGATTGAAAACTTTTTCAAAATTTCGCGTATGTGTCAGATTTAAAAAAAAAATTTAGAGGAGTATTTGATTTTTCTGACAATGTCTCATCATAGTAATTATGTCGCACAGTCGCAAGTAATATTCAGTAAGTCCACTGAGTTACCTTGTAAAGCACACTTTGATGCACGAAGCATAATAGATGTGCTTGTTACGACCATATATGTGTTTTCTGTGTTGTTCGCATTTATGAGCAAGTGATACAAGCTACGAAATTGGAATCACTATTCTTATTGATGGAACCAGAGAATCCATCATCAAATGATTCAAATCGTCATCATCAAATATCGTTGCTCTTGCTACGAACGAGGAGGAAAATCCATTTGTAGTGTGCCTAAGCTAAAACTATTTCAACAGTTTCAGACCCAACTTAAGTCAAACATTCAGCAAAGTTCTTACTCTCAAATGGATAAAGCTGAGAATGCTAAAAGTGTCCAGTAACGCTCACTTAAGTCAACATCAGACACTGACTCAAAGGTCAATCCGCCTTTACAAAGGATTAACTGAATCTTTGAAACCCACAAAACCTGCATGGGAACAACAACATCATCACAAAGGTCGTATTTGTTCGTGTTACGGAACAACTGAAGCACAACCAAAGACTTTACCAAGCGCGTTCAAACTATATGAAAGCTTTGTACTTAAAGATAGTGGTTTTGTTGACTCTTATGATTTAAACTTGGAAGTTTCCGAGATGGCTAATCGGATTAAAGTGGTTGAAAATAACAAAGTTCAGTTGAAGAAACAAATTTCAACACGCATGGCAGGAATGAAACCAAAACTGAAAAAACGAGATGATTCGCTTGACGAGGAATGCATCAGACTTCAGAATCTGTATATTCATCTCAAAGCTGAACATAAGGTTGCCACTGATACCAATAACTCTTTACATGCTGATAATAAAAAATTACTTGCAAAAAACAAGTGTTGTTATTTCTCCAGCTGCACGAAATTCAAATGTACTCACTTTAAAATATAAGTTTTATAATTTAGATTATGAACTCGTGAAACAAGCCATACATTTTGAAATTGCTCAATCAATAGATTTTGAAAAAAAAAAATGTTTGAAAAAAATTTCTGTCAACTTATTTTACAATAAGCAATTACTATACTTGAAAGTGATTTAATATCACATAAAGGATCCCCGAGCATGAGAAGCAATGTTTAATCAAGCAAATTAAAGTTCATGAGTTGCAAGATGTAACACCCTAATTTTTTTTTATATCACAGTGGAAGTACATGTAATTACCAAATTAACCTTAGTTAAGAAATCAACTTAGTTATCATCCATTACAGTCTTTACAGAACGGCGGTGTTACATAAAAACATTACAAAACCAGAAACCATCAGAGTTAAGCTCATAGTCAAACATGTCTTCTAACCCGTCCGCAACACCCGTCCTACAGTTGTACCTAAACCTGCGAGGGGTGGAAATGTGGGGGATTAGCACAACTGCTAAGTGAAAGGATACTATCTAACAGACCAAGCATAAGCAACTAATCATGCAAGAGTCACAAATATGCTAACGTTCTGAACTAGCATATAACAACAACTGACCATATGAGAATCGGCGGCTTGTACGAGCACACGACTTAGCTGATCAGGCTACAGTATACCGATAGTCCGCTCTACTGAATCCACTGCATAATTGTCCAGATGCAACACATGCGTCCTTCTATGCTATACTGAACAATCAGTAACATCATGACCCGACCAGGCTACCACAGTCGATCTCATACAAACCCTACCTTGCCGCCTCGGTGGGTTCCCAACCTTGCCGCCTCGGTTGGTGTCCAATTAACAGTGCGCACTAGATAATCAGTCATGCAATCGTCCTAACTAGCATGGCAATATCTAACTACACATGGTATTCATACAGAGTATAAACATAATATTAAAGAGTCTGAACAAGTAGCGTGTCAGCTACTTAATACTATATCCAGAGATAGAACCACTCACCGAATACCAACACTAGCTCAGATAACCTATCACTGAGCTACTTCCTTTTTCTTATCACCTGAACATAAGGCAAATCAAGTTAGTTTTCGTCCGTTGGCATGAGATAGTATAATACACCACATTAGAATCAAAAGCGCCACTAAAAAGTCTACTCAACACTTATGCATTTTCAGAATTTACATTCTGATTATCATAAGTCACACTGGCAGCATAACGGCTAGAAAATAGTCAAATTAAACAACAATGCAATACTGATCTACAACTGTATGTTTGCACATGCATCCGTACAGTTACAAGCCCATCCGTACGGTTACATCATGTATCTTTACAGTTGCACACTCACTGCTCAGTTGCACCAACTCAACTTCATCCGTACAGTTTCACATGCACCCGTACGGTTGTATATCGCATCCGTACAGTTGTAGGTTGCCTCCGTACGGTTGTGTTCATCGATCAGCAGCAACAAAAACTGACGGGTTTCAACTTAAAATCACCAATTCTTGCTCTAGAGCTCGTTTCTTACCTCAAAACTCACCAAATCATATACACTTAACCTCAATAAGCATAAACCACAAGATTTTGACACAACCAACTTCAAAATCAACCATTTTGACCCAAAATTGCATAATAAACTTAACACAAAAATCCCATTTTCTCAAAGATTAAAGCTTGACACACTTTGATTCTTACCTCAAAAGACTTAGTAAGCTGTAAAGAACAAGATGATATCAACAATTTGATGATGAAGTTGAAGTGAGTACGGGGTGTTTGGTGAGAATTCTAGAGAGATGGAGAAAAATAAGAGAAGAAGGGCATCACTATACACTTATTTGGGGTTAAAACCCCATACCTCTCAACATACGGGTATTTATCAGTTATCTGGTAACTTCGTACTTAATTTGACAACCCTAACAGAGTCCAAATTAAATAAACGAACCTGTTCTGTGACCCTTGTCACAAACTGGTCTTAACCAAATAATAAAATAACACTAAACATATAATTAAAATAAAGGCATAAATAATCACACAATTATCCCTAAAGGCAAAAAGGTCATCTTACATCTAAGCCCGATCTGAGGGTGTTACACAAGACAACTTATCACACCGTTTAAAAACCAAAATGGTGTCAATTAGTACAAATGTATCTATTCCTGAGGTGTTCGAGTACGCTGGGATGGCTAAAACAGAGTTTTCTTAGATAAAATGTTTGGCACAGTTGCAATATATATTGTAACGCTCTTTACTAGAGAATTTTTTTTTTTTAAAAATATACTGCACGACGCGCCAGATCCCCACGTGAGGCGCAACAGAATAGGTTTCTGGTCTGGAATGAATTTTAGCAATAGTGTGTGGCGCTCAAGCCTTGTGCGCGGCGCAGCAGCACTAACTTGCATTGTTCCAGTGGATCTGCTCGGCGCACACTAAAGCTATCCTGACCTACAGCTGCATTTTAACAACTTTTAACCTAAAACAATGGTTTAACCAAATTTAACAACTCCAATTTGACCTGCATCAAAAACCCATACATTTATAAAACAAAATACACAAATATAGTCTGAATTCCAACCAAGTACTTTTGTACACTTAAACTTGGGTTTTCAACAATCACAACAAAGTTTACATACTTAGTGAAAGACCATTTACATCCAAAATGACATGTTAAATGACACATCCTTATGCAAAATATATCTACCAAAAGACTTTAAGTTAGGCGTCTTCCAAAAAGCGGTCATCATCTCCGCGGGGCCGGGATAGAAACATCCACTTACCACAATATATGACCTTCCACACTACCGCTCAACGCCTTTCCCTTTATCCTTCGTGTTACTAGAACCTATAAAATTCAATCACTACAAGAGTAAGCTTACGCTTAGTGAGCACAATACTAGTAAATAGCATATACACTACCGCATATAAAAAACATTCATACAAATATAAGTCTATTGCAAAGCCAACAGATCCGTAGTCAACTACAATGGTGACATTTGTTCAAGAAAAATGGCCACTTATAACTATGCAACCTTGAATATCAAATAGTCTAGGTAAATTCTATCACAACTGGAGAATAATTTCCGTTATCATGTGTCATTGATTACACAATGGAAATCAAAAGCACATAACACATTTACCTATAATGTACTCACCTCTAAAATGATGCTTTCAAACTTGAATCATCGAAACATAAGTACACTTCTAGCAGCCTACAAGCACATAATGTAACAGACTGAAACCTGGGCTAGTTGTAAGTTGTCTATTTTGCCCTTAAGGTTTGTGCTTAGTCTTAAATGCTTTTATTTTAATTATTTTATTAGTATTTTATTATATTTTTGTTGTGACTAGTTTGTGACAAGGGTCCCAGAAAAGGTTTGTTTATTTTAATTGGAGTTCGTTTGGGTTACCTAATCTTGTGCGAAAGATATCAGATAACTGGTAAATACCCGTGTGTGATGGGGTATTGTGTTTTAACACAAATATAAGCTGGTGACCAGCTCCTTTCTTGAAGTTTCCTGAATTTCCTTTCACTCTCTCTCACTATACCTAACTTCACCATCTTCATCTCAACCCTAAATCATTTGATCTCGAATTGAAGCTTGATTTTGGTGTTAAATCGTTCCTTGTGTTGTTGTGATTCTAACAATGTAAAGTTTGTTTGATTTTGTGATCAAATCAGTGTCAAAATGGGTGTTTTAGTTAAGTTTTATGAAAGTGGGTTTTGATGTCAAAATTGGTTCAATTTATTGTTGTTTGTGCATAAAGGTTGTGGGTTTATGTTTCTTAATGTTTTATGTACAAGATGTGTTCAGTTTTGAGGTTAAAAATGTGGCCAAAGTCGAGATTTGGTGATTTTGGGTTGAAACCCGTCACTTTGCTGCTGCAGCAGCTGATGAACTACCCTCGGCCGATGGTCTTAGACCATCGTCCGATGGTGTATGACCTTAGACCAACGGATGTAATTTTGATGATCGCCCGATGGGAGGAGACCATCGCTCGATGGTGTGAAGACAATCGGCCGATTGTCTTGGTCGGTCAGCCGATGGTCTTAAGCAGTGAAAATTTTACTAAGTGTAGATTTATAGCCGTTATGCTGCCCGCGTGTTTTTATGATTTTTAGCGAACGCTTTTTACTAATTTGCTGAAATGTGCTGTCAGTGTGACTAATTTTGATTGGAACACTATTCTAACTTTATTTTTGTTGTTCTCGGGAGATAAGAACAAGGAAGAAGCTCATAATTAATAACTGAGCAGTTGCTGGTAATTGGTGAGTGGGTCTATCTCCGGATAGAGTTTAAGTAGCATAACATGCTACTGTTGTTGATTCTTTTACCATGCATAGTGTAGGGATTGCCATGTTAGAATAAATATAGTATGCCTGATGTTGTGTGTAAATTATGTGTACACTGTGTGAATGGCACCAGTCGGGCCTAGGGAGACTGGAGACTCGAGACCGTGCCTAGGAGAGGTTAGAGTCCGTATGAGGTCAACCGTGCCTAGGGGCGGTTGGGTCCATAGGCTACTGATTGTGGAGTATAGTGTGAATGATGCATCCCCTGCATCTGGATAACTATATACTGTGAATTAAGTAGCATGGAATATCGGTAGACTAAAGCCCGATCAGCATGGACTATCGGTAGACTCAAGCCCAATCAGCTGGGAGTCGTGTGCTCGTATAAGCCGCTGATCCTCGTATTGTCTTATTTGCATGCTAGTTGGTAGTTAGCATGTGTTGTTGTTAGTATATAGCTTATGTGTGACTTAAGCTATATTTGTTAGATAGATTCTATTCACTTAGCAGTGCGCTAATCTCCTACATATTTTCCCCTTGCAGGTTTAGATACTGCTAGTCGGGATGGGTACTGATGCAGAAGACATGTTTGACAACCCTACTCTGATGTGAAATTTTGTTTAAATAATGTTTTGTAATAACGTAACACCGTTGTTTAAACTTAAACTTAATTACATGAATTAATGTAATGACGTAACTTATATTGTGTTTATTAGTAAAGTCTTCCGCTGTGTATAAAAAAAATGGTCGGTGTTACAAGTTAGTATAAGAGCATGGTTTGACAGCAAATACATGCGCGTATTTTGTTCCCAAACCCTGTGGCAAGTCAAACATGTCTGTGGGAGTGGGGGCTAAGTGAAAATAGGATATATGTGTGTGTTAATTGTGATTGAACTAACTGATATCTACTAAGCTTTTGTGTGAGTTATTTTGTAGCACATGTATGGCTGATAGAAACACAACTGGCCCATCCAACCCCGAAACATTCAGAGCACCAGAAGAGGGTGTTGAGTCTGATGAGCATTAGAATAGTTACCTCCTTCAGTTAGAAAACAAGCTAAAAGAGGCTGAAGACAAAATTAATGAGCTTGAGTTGGCGAGGCATTCTGGAAATGATGGTACACCACCTGGATTCCCAACCGCGCAATCCCAAATAATACCTAATGTGTACCAGAACCAGTTTCGGAATCAAATACCTAACCAATACTATATGCCACCGCAAACCACTTTTACTTACCAAAATCCCATGATGATGAACCCATACAAAATGCAAATATTTCAACAACCTTATATGCAACCACCTAAAAGGTGTACTTATAAGAACTTCCGTGATTGCAAACCCTCCGAGTTTTCTAGAAGTACTGATCCGACTGTAACTCTCAATTGGTTAAGAGAAATTAAAAGGGTATTTGAAGCGTGCCAGTGTGAACTCGAGCTGAAAGTAACATATGCTAGTCGACTGTTGAAAGGTAGGGCTATGATTTGGTGGGATTCTTTGATTTTCAGTATACCGAGAGAGCAAGTGAGTATGATCACAAGGGAGCAATTTCATGGGAAGGTGTGTAAACAGTATTGTAATCTGTTTGATATAAACCGAATCAAGACTGAGTTTCTTGAAATGAAGATGACACCTCAAATGAAGATCAATGAGGTAGTAGAGAAGTTTATGGATAAACTGAGGTTTGTACAACAGTGGGTGCCAGACGAAGCGTCTCGTATCTAGCATTTTTTTAATATCATTCTGCCAGAGTACCGAACTTTTGTTAGAACAGCTACATCGTTGTCTTAAGCTGTTGTGATGGCTAAGATGGTAGAAAGTGATATTCAGGCCGCCAGAAACAGAATGTTTGGTAATATGCTACAACAAGGTGGGCAAGTATCTGGTCAATCAGGATCTAAATCCAAGAAGTCTAGTGGGTTTAAATCAAAGGGTAAAAGTGGTCAGAGTAGTACTGGGTCTGGATCGGGCAAAGGAAATTGGTGTCACACGTGTCGATCTTCTCATAGTGATCAGTGTTCTGAGGCTACAAGAAGATGCTTAAAGTGTGGGGTTGTGGGGCATGAGTCTTCAGCATGCCCGTATCCGAATAGTGTGTGTTGGAGTTATCACAAAACAGGGCATCGTGCAGTTAGTTGTCCGTCGAAGAGTGGTAGTTCCGAGGCAGGGTCAGGGGCGCGTTCGGCATCAGCCGGAGGGTCAACTGCCTCGAGTGGGCAGAAGAGGAAGAACCCTCCAACAGCAGAGGTTAGAGCCTTTCAGATGTCGGTTGAGAATGCCGTGGCAATCGACGAAGTGATCACCGGTATGTTTATAATCAACTCAATACCTGCTCGCGTATTGTTTGATTATGGTGCCAATAGGTGTTTTATGTCCCTAGATTTCTGTGCTAAGTTGAATTTACTAGCTACTGTGTTACCCGAGCCGGTTAGTGTAGAAGTAGCCAATGGTAAGACCACACCCGTCACAACATATGTGTCTGGGGTTTGTATAGAGATCGAAGGGAAGTCTTTCCCGGTGACTTGTTAAGTGTTACCTATTCCTAGCTTTGATGTAGTATTAGGAATGGATTGGCTGAGCTCACTTAGGGCTAATATTAAGTGTGATAGGAAAATGATTACCTTTCGTTCAACCGATGGAACCCGTGTTGTGGCCCGAGGGGAGCGGGGCGGGTATAAATTTCTGTTGATAACCATGATGAAAGCGAAAAAGTTGATGGCAAAGGGTTGTGAATCATTTCTTGCATATGTGATTGATGCGAAGAAAGAAAAGAAAACAGTGGATGATATTCCGGTAGTATCAGAATTTCCCTAAGTATTCCCGAATGAGTTACCAGGTCTGCCGCCGGTAAGGGAAGTCGAATATAAGATTGAGTTGGTTCCTGGAACAACTCCAGTTGCAAAATCTCCATACCAATTAGCGCCGTCTGAAATCCGTGAAATGATGTCGCCGATTCAAGAGTTATTAGATCGTGGATTTATCCGACCGAGTTCCTCACCGTGGGGTGCTCCGGTATTGTTTGTTAAAAAGAAAGATGGGTCAATGCATATGTGTATTGATTATCGTGAATTGAACAAAAGAACAGTGAAGAATAAGTATCCATTACCTCGAATAGACGATTTGTTCGATCGGTTACAGGGTGCTTCATTCTTTTCTAAGATAGACTTACGATCCGGATATCATCAGGTTCGTGTTGCTGAATCAGATATACCGAAAACAGTGTTCAGAACAAGGTATGATCATTATGAATTTCTTATCATGCCGTTTGGGTTGACGAATGCACCAACAGTCTTCATGGATCTAATGAATAGAGTGTGTCGTCCATTCTTAGATAAATTTGTGATTGTGTTTATAGACGATATACTAGTGTATTCAAAGACAGAGAGTGAACATGCTGAACATCTGAGACAGGTTTTGAACTTGTTGAAACGTGAGCAGCTATTTGCATAATTTTCAAAATGTGAATTTTGGTTACGTGAAGTGCAATTTTTGGGTCATGTGATTTGTGCCGAAGGTATAAAGGTTGATCCGACAAAGATAGAAGTGGTAATGAATTGGAATTCTCCGAAGACTCCGACTGAGATTAAGAGTTTTTTGGAATTAGCCGGTTATTATCGCAGATTTATCAAGAATTTCTCGAAAATAGCGGGTCCGTTGACTAAGTTGACTCGTAAAGAGGTAGCCTTTCGATTGACTGATGAACAGGAAAAGGCTTTTCAGATTTTGAAACAGCTACTATGTCAGGCACCAGTGTTAGCTTTACCAGAAGGTTCAGATGACTTATTGGTTTACTGTAATGCGTCTTTTGCTGGGTTGGGTTGTGTATTAATGCAAAGAGATAAGGTAATCGCCTACGCCTCATGATAGTTGAAAGTTCATGAGAAGAATTATCCAGTGCATGATCTTGAAATGGTTGCAGTAGTGTTTGCTTTGAAACTGTGGAGACACTATTTGTATGGAACCCATTGTGTTATTTGTACAGATCACAAGAGTTTACATTATATCTTCTCACAGAAAGAATTAAATATGCGACAGAGACGGTGGCAAGAGTTGATCAAAGATTATGATTATGAAATTAAATAACATCCGGGTAAGGCAAATGTGGTTGCAGATGCACTAAGTCGTAAAAAGTCAAGTGAAAATGTGAAATTCCTTCGTTTGAATATAATAGAGCACACTTATCTTTTTAATTCTCTTATGACCCAAAACTAATACTTAAGTTGACACTTTCAAATTTTAACCACAAAACACATTTGATGTGTCAATTTTACAACATCCTCTTAACCAAAAATTAAATATAGAACATAGTTCAATATTCAAAACTCCAACTTCAATTCTTACAATCCAACCTTAGACAAAGATCATTTTTTTCTTATCGACACAACATCATATATACTTCTTAACATCATGGCTTTTACAAGTTCATGACATTTCACTTTAAAGTTTGGGTTTGAAACTACCAATTTCGTTTCTCAAACTATAAAGCAATATTAACACATACATAACGACCAAAACATAGTCCAAAATCTAACCGACTACACAAAACATCCTAAAATCAGGAGAAGTAACACAAAACCCTAAAATAATTGACAAGAGAAAGTTAGGGTTTCTTGCTACTTCAAAATAGAGATGACGATGAAGATGTAATGGTGAAACAAGCTTCAATAGCCAATATATTCTCCAAATTCAAGCTTAATCCACAAAAGAAACTACAAATGACAAAACCCTAGCTCCAAAATAATTTCCCGTTCTTTGTTGTAGGTGAAAGTGAAAGTGAGTTAATGTTCTAGAATATTCTAGCTCCTGAGGTTTTATTTACTTAGTTTCATAATAACTCCTCTACTTGGCAAAACTTAAGAAAAATGGCCCTCCAATCTGGCCGACTTACTGTGACGACCCGGAAATTTCAGTTTAAATTTAAACTTAATCTTTATATGATTTCGACACGATAAGCAAAGTCTGTAATGTTGAGTCTCAGAAATTTTGAACTATTTATATGGATAACAATTACCCTTCGACTGATACCGACGATTCACGAACAATTGCTTGTAAATAAATATGTATATATATTATATAAATATAAAATATAAGTATATATATAATATTTTGAATTAATAAAGTATACTTTAATTAATTGGAATTTAAAATGTAAAATAATATTTAGAATAATTAAACTATTATTAAAATAAATACATATATATAAATATATATTGTTATTATGAATCTATATATGATTTCTATTAAAGATATATAAAATATATAAATATTAACTATTCAATAAATGTCATCTCATAATATAATATTACATAAATGGTATTATATTTAATTGCAAGTTTGAAATATAATCATTAATTTTGTTATTGTTAAAATTGATATTAATATTTGTATTATTGATATTATTATTTCTAATATAAAACACGCACACACACACACACACACAGATATATATATATATATATATATATATATATATATATATATATATAATTTGATATGAAAAAGTCTTTATTATTATCATCAATTATCATATAACTAATAGGATTATTATTATCATTTCATCATTCTCATTATTAGTAATTAAATTTATTCAAATTATCATTATTGCTAGTAATAATAATTTGTAAATATCACCTATTATTAATAGTATCTTTATTAATAATATTATTATTAATAATATTATTAGTATTATTAATAACATTAATATTTATACATGATATAGACCAAAATTCAAGAACTAGATGTATATATGTATGTATGTATGTATATATGTATGTATATATATATATATATATATATATATATATATATATATATATATATATATATAAACAAGATATATAAATACAAATTATTATCAGTAATAATATTATTATTAATTTTAGTTAATATCATCCGATGTTATTATAATTATTATTAATCTAATTATTAATAGTAATATTAATAAATTTATTATTATTATTAGAATTATTGATATTATTATCATTATTATTAATTTTAATATGATGATTATTATTTATATAATTATTATTAGTATTAATATATATTTATTTATTTAATAATACAAATTATATAAAATCGTATATCTATATGCAGAATTCGTTTCCCATCCTAATCAAACTTTAACAAATTTTATCTGCAGTCTCTGAAAACGTTAAGCACCCAAAATCGATCGTACAACCTATTGAAGAATCACAATCTGACTTTATATTTTTATTATTTTCGTACTCATCAAATATCTCCTTGTCGATCAAATTGGTTGTATAATAAACGAATTACCCAACGATTTTAACTAACACATTTAGTTTCTCTCATCATCACTATCACCTATCAATCACAAACACCCTTACAGCTTTTATTTAATTAAATTGAAACAGAAATATCGAAGAACACAGATAGTGCTCTGTACGTGTGATAAAATTTTAAAAACTCGATTCTGAATGAATTTTCAAAATGTAAAAATGTAGTCATGTTAGGAATTATTCACTTGAACTTTCTGTAAAATCTCAATCTCTAATTTGTCCTATCGAGTTTCAATTTTGAAGTCAAAATATAATTTCAAAAAGTCAAACGGTATGTTCTTGGCTAAATTTAAATTTGTTTTTGTGTTTTAAGTTAAATTGAAGATTGAGAAAGTTTCTAGGAGTGTTGTACTATCTAATTCAGGTGGAAATTGTGATCCAAAACATTCTTAAAGTTGAAATTGAAGTTGGAGTTCTTAACGAGCTGCTGAAGGTGTTTTTCTTAATTTAAATTCGTTTATGTTAATTTAAAATCACATCATAAGTTGTTTTCATTTTGATTATGCGTATTAAAAACAATAATTAAGTTAATGGTGATCAATAAACTGGTTTCTGATCGAATTACTAATGAAGAAGATGAAGAAGATTAGAAATAGAGAAGGAACGGGTTTTAAATAAATCGGTTGGGTTCAGTTCAGGAAAAACAGATTGGTTCGATGGTTTGTGGTGTTGTCGGGTAGGCGAGAGGTCGTGTGTTCGAGTCCCGACGCGGGCAGCCTTTTAAAAAAAAAAAACTCTTTGTGAGGTAGTTTCCTTTTTCTTTTATTATTATTATTATTATTATTATTATTATTATTATTATTATTATTATTATTATTATTATTATTATTATTATTATTATTATTATTATTATTGTTATTGTTATTATTATTATTATTATTCGTAATATTAATAAGTATTAGAATTATAAAAATTATTAATATTATTATTAGTAAGTATTACGAACATTAGTTATTACTATTATTAGTATTACTAATACAAGTATTAGTACCCTTTGTTATTATTATCACCATAACCCTAGTTACAATTATGAATATTATTATTATCATTAATATCCTTATTATTAGTATAAGTATTACAATTATGATTATGATTACTATTAATGTTGTTACTGGTATTATTATCAATAAAAGTATTATTATTAAGTAATACAATTATTAATATTATCATTCTTAATATGACTGCTATTATTATAAGTATCAGTATTAACATAAATATCATTCTTAACAATATCATTATAATTATTAGTATTATTATTATCACTATTATCATTAGTAGTAAAATTATTATAGTTATTATTATTATTATCAGTATTAGTATTATTATTATTATTACCATTATTACTAAAAGTAATATTATTTTCAAACCTGTCATTTTTGTTAAAACTAATATTATCATTAAAAGTAACATTTTTATTATTATTATTATTATTATTATTATTATTATTATTATTATTATTATTATTATTATTATTATTATTATTATTATTATTATTAATATTATTATTAATATTAATATTATTATTATTAATATTATTATTATTATTATTATTATTATTATTATTATTATTATTATTATTATTATTATTATTATTATTATTATTATTGTTGTTGTTGTTGTTGTTGTTGTTGTTATTATTATTATTATTACTATTAGTAGCATTATCAACATCATTATTAATAATTATTATTAAAATTATTATGATTATAAAAATAAAGGTTTTAAAGATATTGTTAAAGTTATAAGCATAAAAAATAAAGATTACGTATACAAAAATATATTTAAATTACATAACTGAATTATATTAATATTTCTATGTATAAAAATGAAAATATATAAATAAATAATGAAACTTATAAATTACTAAATATAACAAATATATCATTAATAATAATATATAGAATTATTCGATTACAAGAATATGTTTTAATATATAAATGAATGATATAGGTTCGTGACTCTGAGGCCAACCCTGCATTGTTCAATGTCGTCATATGTATTTTTACTACAAAATACAGTATAGTGAGTTTCGTTTGCTCCCTTTTTAAATGCTTTTCCAATATATATTTTTGGGACTGAGAATTCATGCGCTGCTTTTAGAAATATTTTACGAAATAGACACAAGTAATCGAAACTACATTCTATGGTTGAATTGTTATACCGGATATCGCTCTTGTTGAACTTGGTAGCCTAAGAATTGGTGTTTATTATAATTGCCACCAATTGACGCGAATCCTAAAGATAGATCTATGGGCCTTGACAAGCCCCAGTCAGAGAATTTGAACTGCTTTAGTACTTCGATGTTTATATGTTTGGGGATATTCTAGATGCATTTTGTTAATGTCGGTTACCAGGTGTTCAATCCATATGAATGAATTTTAAACACTTGCGAGTGTATGATTATTGAACAAATGAAATCTTGTGGTCTATTAAAATTATGGAAATGATTGATTATGATAAACTAATGAACTCACCAACCTTTTGGTTGACACTTTAAAGCATGTTTATTCTCAGGTATGAAAGAAATCTTCCGCTGTGCATTTGCTTATTTTAGAGATATTACTTGGAGTCATTCATGACATATTTCAAAAGACGTTGCATTCGAGTCATTGAGTTCATCAAGATTATTATTGAGTCAATTATAGTTAGATATATTATGAAATGGTATGCATGCCGTCAACTTTCGATGTAATGAAAGTTTGTCTTTTAAAAACGAATGCAATGTTTGTAAAATGTATCATATAGAGGTCAAGTACCTCGCGATGTAACCAAATGTAATGTATTCGTCCAGATGGATTAGAACGGGGCATTTTAGTTATTAACAGAGTGGTGGTCTTAGCGAACCAGGTCTTGCATTAGTGTGTCTAACTGATAGTTGTTTAGATGCATTAGTGGGTCTGGACTTCGACCGTGTCTGCATGTCAAAAGTTTTGCTTATCATTTCGTGTCGAAAATTATTTGCTTATCATCCTTAAAGTCTAGACACGTCTTACTGCATTTAATGCATCGATAGTGTATAGACAAAGTTCATATCTTAGCGTATATGTTAATCCATATCTTAGTGTATCTGTTACTGTAAACTTTGCCTGTCAGTTCCAAAAAATCCTCCGTAACTTATGAGATTTTGGAACATAAAACTAAGTCCTATAATCTATTGTATATCGAAAATCAATTCCCTGATCACACCAGATGGATCCCTCAACCAGTTCGAGTCCTTCGGATTCCGATAAGCTATTCCGATAGTCGTTTCGACCGCTATTCTGATATAGATATTCACCTAAGCTCCGAAAGTAGCGTAACCGGAATTGATCAACCAATTAGCCATCACCTATTTTGGACGTAATGGGGATGGGTTCGTAGTCGACTTAATCAATGGAGACGAGAAGAAGGCCATCCTTTCCATCAACCAAATTTACCTCTTAGCGAAGAACCTGAAGCACTTACCCGCGAACCTGTTCGTGATACTATTTTCTCTCTCATTTTCAGAGTATCTCGCCACGATTATATTCTATCTAAAATTCTAAACCTTATTCGTTCGCTCGTTCCGACCGACAATCATCCCAGAATAATATAAGAAATCAACGAACTTCGCACTCGAATAATCAATTTGGAGAATATGGTGCAAAATTTACCAGCTTCAGCAACATCATCGGAACCAACAATACCATCAATAAACAGCACCAGTACCATCAACATCACATGCCTCAACATCTCATTATGTACCTCGAGTATAATCATCGTTCTACATGACGTTCTACATCATTTATCTTCGTTCTTCATGGCGATTACGTAATCTCTAAAGTTTTAGAGATCATTTATTCTAGTTCCTAACAAAAAATAAATGAGATTAATATCATATTAACTCATTAAATCCATGATTATATCTGAAGAAAATATATATGAAAGTACATTTTCATAAAGATTGTAATTAAAAACTCTATTGTATAAACTGTTAATGGTGAAAATATTTTAACGGGTAGGTAATACCCGAGGAATATTTAGATTTCACATTAATAAGTTACACTGTACATTCTTCCAATATGATTCAACAGTCATTTACTATCCTACTTACATCCACATATATACGAATCCGTTCACCACAAAATAACCTTTTTCATTCAATTTTATATTTGGATTTTGACCTATTAGAATCCAACAAGTGGCATAATGAAGAAAACATTGGACAAAAATAAAATTTGTTAGAAACAAACAAATTAACTATGAAAATTTTTGTTAAGAATCCACGCTAACTGTTCCTAGCTAACTGATTACATTTTATTTATCGCAATTTAATTATCGCAATTTATATTCTCGTAATTTTATTTATCGTCATTTAATTTATGTTATTTATTTTACGCACTTTAAATATCGGGACACGTATACAAGGTTTTTACATATCATATCGACGCATCTATATATATTATTTGGAATAACCATAGACACTCTATATGCTGTAAAGCTTGAGTTAGCTATACATGGTTGAGGTTGATTCTACAATAATATATATACTTTGAGTTGTGATCGAGTCTGAGACATGTATACAATGGGTCACGATACGTATTAATTAATTTGAATATTATATATGAATTATTGAATTACTAATTGTGGACTACCAACATTGGACAATTAAAAATGAATTAAAATATTGATTATAACATATGAAACTAAACATTTCTTCAAGTTTGCCACTTGATTTCATCTTAAACCTCAATTGTATCTTGACGATTACAATTTGCGTTCAAACCTTTCATGATTCTTGAAAACACCTCAATCGAGAGGATGAACCAACCGCACTTCATCTACGGAAGGAAAGATTGATGCATATAGTTATGCACCTGAAAACACTCAGAACCTGAATAAACGTTTAACACGTATCTGTGCTAGCTCTTTTGGCGTTGTTATTACCGAAAATAACTTTACAATCTCTCTTCAAATTAGCCAATTTTGTCACAGCTCCAGCAAGTCAACTTCAACTTTTTAATCGGATTAGCCTTATTATAACCTTGTTAGATAAGTTGCCTTTCGTCATCGTTATAGGGGAGCCTTTTATACCTCATCACATTAGCAGTAAACATACCAGCAACTTCATTGATCTTTGATTTTCCGAAAAATCATTATATTCATTGAAACCCTATCATATACTCATCCGCGTTTTGTAACGATAATTTCCATACTAATTACCAGAAATCAGCAATCAGTATTTTGAATCTCACAGCGTTTCTATATCAACAGTTATATGTATACATATAACATTTATCTCTTAAAATTATGATCTTCCATTCTGAAATTCTGAAAAGCACCCAGTCTGCGAATCAGTTCTCGAAATTTTGAAAAATACTGATGAAGCAGCAAAAACTGTAAACGACCGTAACGGTCAAAAGTATGATGATAAAGAATAGTATGTTGGCAATGCTCAGAAAAGTTGGAACTGGAAAATGGATTGAGCAAACCATAAAAGAGGTTGTGGATGAATCACAAAGACTAAACCTGCCTTCAAAGAATCCAAATGATTCAGTATCTGCTGAGGTTATAAACGAATACCTTGCTCCTGACTCTAACCCTTTACGGTCAAATCGTCTTCATCATCCATTGATATTAGAAATTCTAAGATATCATCGTATCTTTCATTATAAATATCCTCGATATCTCTGAAGATATTTTCATAGCAATTCTTATCTGAAATCAATTATCCCTTTGCGATATCATTGTTATATCAGAAAGGAAATTATTTTAGTTCTAAATTCTGAAATCTTCGAGTTTAAAATATGCATGTTTTTGAAGTAGTGTTGGGAACTGAAGCATGAGTTAGTATAATATAATGACACTTGATCAACGTGATTATATTGCAGTAAGTCGTGCTGAGTTTCTAATAAAACGTGATGATTCACAGACTATAACATCATCATGTGCCATGTCACACGACTCTTACATTCTATCTAATCTATAAACACATCAAGAACATATTTTCTTGATAGTTCTATCTTTTCTCTTGAATTCTGATAATTTAACCAATCAAGATTGTGACATTACAATACCCTTCTTAGAAAATCAACTATGTCCATACCGAAATTCATGTCTACAAATTCTGGACCATTTTTTGCTTGACTTAAAGTCGAGAAGAGAAATCAAAAGGATGGAACTCCAAAATATAAAGGAAATGAAGAGAATGGATTTATAGTGAAATACCAGACAGAGCAACCTAGACAGATCATCGCATTTAACCAAAGGGGATTCTAATTTCCTTAATTATCGAAGAACCAAATCTTATTACGAAGATTTCCTTTAAATTCCTTGAATTCCAAAAATTTACCGTGACTACATCACCGGTTAAGACAAACCTGCATTTACTTATTTCATTCTTTTATGATAGCTTCACTCATACGCTTCGAGTAATCGAATTATCTTATCCATATTACTCAACAGTAATAGAACTCTATTTATCAGCTCATATTCGTCAGGAAAAACATTCTTACTGTTAGCCATGATGATCTCGATCAAATTTCGGGGACGAAATTTCTTTAACGGGTAGGTACTGTGAGGACCCGAAAATTTCCGATCAAATTTAAACTTAATCTTTATATGATTTCGACACGATAAGCAAAGTCTGTAATGTTGAGTCTCAGAAATTTTGAACTATTTATATGGATAACAATTACCCTTCGACTGATACCGACGATTCACGAACAATTACTTGTAAATAAATATGTATATATATTATATTAATATAAATATAAGTATATATATAATATTTTGAATTAATAAAGTATACTTTAATTAATTGGAATTTAAAATGTAAAATAATATTTAGAATAATTAAACTATTATTAAAATAAATACATATATATATAAATATATAAATATATATTATTATTATGAATCTATATATGATTTCTATTAAAGATATATAAAATATATAAATATTAACAATTCAATAAATGTCATCACATAATATAATATTACATAAATGGTATTATATTTAATTGCAAGTTTGAAATATAATTGTTATATTAATATTATTATCATTATTTTTGTTATTGTTAATATTGATATTATTATTTCGAACATATATATATATATATATATATATATATATATATATATATATATATATATATATATATATATATATATATAACTTGATATGAAAAAGTCTTTATTATTATCATCATTAATCATATAACTAATAGGATTATTATTATCATTTCATCATTCTCATTATTAGTAATTAAATTTATTCAAATTATCATTATTGCTAGTAATAATAGTTTGTAAATATCACCTATTATTAATAGTCTCTTTATTAATAATATTATTATTAATAATATTATCAGTATTATTAATAACATTAATATTTATACATGATATAGACCAAAATTCAAGAACTAGATGTATATATGTATATATGTATATATATATATATATATATATATATATATATATATATATATAAACAAGATATATAAATACAAATTATTATCAGTAATAATATTATTATTAATTTTATTTAATATAATTCAATGTTATTATAATTATTATTATTAATCTAATTATTAATAGTAATATTAATAAATTTATTATTATTATTAGAATTATTGATATTATTATCATTATTTTTAATTTAATTATTATGATTATTATTTATATAATTATTATTAGTATTAATATATATTTATTTATTTAATAATACAAATTATATAAAATCGTATATCTATATGTAGAATTCGTTTCCCATCCTAATCAAACTTTAACAAATTTTGTCTGCGGTCTCTAAAAATGTTAAATACCCCAAATCGATCGTACAACCTATTGAAGAATCACAATCTGACTTTATATTTTTTTTATATATTTTCGTACTCATCAAATATCTCCTTGTCGATCAAATTGGTTGTATAATAAACGAATTACCCAATGATTTTAACTAACATGTTCAGTTTCCTTATCATCATCACTATCACCTATCAATCACAAACACCCTTACAGCTTTTATTTAATTAAATTGAAACAAAAATATCGAAGAACACAGATAGTGCTCTGTACGTGTGATAAAATTTTAAAAACTCGATTTTGAATGAATTTTCTAAATGTAAAAATGTAGTCATGTTAGGAATTATTCACTTGAACTTTTTGTAAAATCTCAATCTCTAATTTATCCTATCGAGTTTCAATTTTGAAGTCAAAATATAATTTCTAAAAGTCAAACGGTATGTTCTTGCCGAAATTCAAATTTGTTTTTGTGTTTTAAGTTAAATTGAAGATTGAGAAAGTTTCTAGGAGTGTTGTACTATCTAATTCAGGTGGAAATTGTGATCCAAAACATTCTTAAAGTTGAAATTGAAGTTGGAGTTCTTAACGAGCTGCCGAAGGTGTTTTTCTTAATTTAAATTCATTTATGTTAATTTAAATCACATCATAAGTTGTTTTCATTTTGATTATACGTATTAAAAACAATAATTAAGTTAATGGTGATCAATAAACTGGTTTCTGATCGAATTACTAATGAAGAAGATTAGAAACAGAGAAGGAACGGGTTTTAAATAAATCGGTCGGGTTCAGTTCAGGAAAAACAGATTGGTTCGATGGTTTGTGGTGTTGTCGGGTAGGCGAGAGGTCGGGTGTTCGAGTCTCGGCGTGGGCAGCCTTTTTAGAAAAAAAAACTCTTTGTGAGGTAGTTTCCCTTTTCTTTTATTATTATTATTATTATTATTATTATTATTATTATTATTATTATTATTATTATTATTATTATTATTATTATTATTATTATTGTTATTATTGTTATTATTATTATTGTTATTGTTATTATTATTATTCGTAATATTACTAAGTATTAGAATTATAAATATTATTAGTATTATTATTAGTAAGTATTACGAACATTAGTTATTACTATTATTAGTATTACTAATACAAGTATTAGTACCATTTGTTATTATTATCACCATAACCCTAGTTACAATTATGAATATTATTATTATTATTATTATTATTATTATTATTATTATTATTATTATTAATATCCTTATTATTAGTATAAGTATTACAATTATGATTATGATTATTATTAATGTTGTTACTGGTATTATTATCAATAAAAGTATTATTATTAAGTAATACGATTATTAATATTATCATTCTTAATAAGACTGCTATTATTATAAGTATCAGTATTTATATAAATATCATTCTTAACAATATCATTATTATTATTAGTATTATTATTATCACTATTATCATTAGTAGTAAAATTATTATAGTTATTATTATTATCAGTATTAGTATTATTATTATTATTACCATTATTACTAAAAATAACATTATTTTCAAACCTGTCATTTTTGTTAAAACTAATATTATCATTAAAAGTAACATTTTTACTATTATTATTATCATTATTATTATTATTATTATTATTATTATTATTATTATTATTATTATTATTATTATTATTATTATTATTATTATTATTATTATTATTATTATTATTATTAATATTATTAATATTATTAATATTATTAATATTATTATTTATTATTATTATTATTATTATTATTATTACTATTAGTAGCATTATCAACATCATTATTAATAATTATTATTAAAATTATTATGATTATAAAAATAAAGGTTTTAAAGATATTGTTAAAGTTATAAGTATAAAAAATAAAGATTACGTATACAAAAATATATTTAAATTACATAACTTAATTATATTAATATTTCTATATATAAAAATGAAAATATATAAATAAATAATGAAACTTATAAATTATTAAATATAACAAATATATCATTAATAATAATATATAGAATTATTCGATTACAAGAATATGTTTTAATATATAAATGAACTAGTTTATAACCCGCGACTTCGCGGAATTTTGAAATAAGATAACACTATTACTTAGAGACATAAATGATATATCAGAATAAGAAAACAATGTTAACAGGAATAGAACATAAATATAGTTGACAATAAAAATTATTAGACGAAGAACAAAATAATAGTTTTTTCATTCCATAGCAAGTACATGTACAATTTAGTATTTAGCATAGCTCACTAATAGCTTCTCAAGAGCTGCAAAAGTGATCACATAGTCAGAAGCCATGCACATGGTTTCCATTTGGCTATATAAATTACGGAGTACATAAATAAATTGTAAAAAAAAAACCTAATTGATCTACCGAGTGTTCAGCCAAGTCATGATCGGACAAAATTTTCATACTTGAGGTAACAAATCTTGTTATACATTACCTGTAATAATCTACACCTTAAACATTAGAATATTGAAGTGATTATGATAAAAAAAGATTGGTATTGTGTATGAACAAAGGGATAATAAGAAAAAATTATCTGTAAACACATAATGATCAAGATCCACACTCTATCGTAGCTCATAAATATATGTCAATATAAATCATCTGGTGGAATGGTTCGATGGCCTGAACAATTATTTAGTTTTGTTTCTGAATAACGGGGACTACTCCGTAAAACATTTTGCATACACTCAAATATCAATTTGCATGTCAAGTGAACCCAATCCATTTAACATTTTCAACAATTACCTATCACACCACAGCCTCACCTGTCATCTAGAAGGTCTGTCAGTTATTGTTGCTTACTCGACATAATTACGAAGAAACCAATAATTCTAGAGTAAATTTCATATTGTACCTTGCTCATTGCAACCATTGCGTTTGTTGCACCTTTAATTCCGGTAGAAAACAACGTGTTGGCATACTGAAACCAAACAAACATATCAAGCAACATGCATAACACGTTTGTATAACACATTTATAGATAAGGAAAAGCAATTAGAACCTTTTTATGTTATACCATACAACTAAAATGCTTACAGTTGTATTTCGTGTAGAAAAAGAATGCTTCAAAAGTGTATTCTTTCCTGTCAAACAAAATCAAACTTTCAAATGTAATCTCAAATATTTGTGTTGACGAAAGACCCCAATTTCAACATGTACCTACACATTTTAATTAAATTGCAAGATAAATACCAAATCAATCATTAACGGTTCGACTGAAAACAATTATCGAGATTTTGAGATTGCAAAATTAAGTGTAGGAAGTACAGCTCTTGTATCCCTTAATATGTCATCTTCGTGAAGAATAATTTCTCTGTTGCTCTGAATACCATTTATGTAAATTTGTGACTCCTAAAAGTTAAACAAAAACCAGTAATTGTATGTGGTATGATCACATGATTTTAAAGTCAGCAAGGTTTGTTTCTAACCTCTGAGGGATTATGTTTGCAAAAAATGAAGCCCCCAAACATAGAAGAACGAGTTGAGATACCAAAGAAATCATACTGAATAAAAAGATCAAACCTGTAATATTAATGAAAAATCATGATATTTAGTAGAACTCGAAAGAGGATAATAATCATCACCACACACCTAAAGTGAATGCCTTTTGTGAAACAGGAAATTAAGAAACAAAGTGAACCGAACCCAAACCAAAGTGTTGATTTTGCATCATCGTTCCACATTATTAAATCATTAACAATCCAATTTGATCGAAATTATACCCATATGCAACGTCACCATCATTTCTTCTGAAACTCATAACACAATCAATATGAGCAAGAAGTCAAGAAACCGTAAAATTGATTCCAAACACTGAAAAAATAAGATTGAATTTTTTTCTTACTTAGAGATGGAACCGAATGGGAAGAAATTGATGTATACATATTACATGAACCCTAATTGTATCTGGATGAATGCTTCGATAACATAGAACCCTACTTTGAAATTGATGTATATATATATTACATGGGCCTTACAATTTTTTGATAATAAATTATGTTCACCTAATTTAAGAATTGCTAATATGAACCCTAGATCAGTATTTCGATAGTTTCGAAACCTGTTATTCATGATGAAGAAATGGGATTCATGATAGTCACAAATCATAATCTGTAAAATTGAATATCCAAAAGCGTTTATACCATTTTAATGTAGTCTGAATCTTATAATTCATTAATATATTCATATATTTTCTTCATTATTTGGTTTGAAAAGTACAAATATTGTAAGTTTATAAACAGAAATAATGAATATTACCATTTTACAGTTGCTATCATCTCTATGTAGTCTGAATCTTATTTGCATCACACCTTTTTGTCTTGAATGTGGGCTGTCAATATCCAGATTAACCTCATGAGTTATTACATGCAAATGTGATTACCAAAATTAAAACACACTCTTTATTAGTGTTCTAATCCTGATGCACAAAATAAAACAACTTATAAATCAGTGTATATCATCTCGTTTCAGCATACACATTAGCAGAAAAGAAATGAAGATCATATCTAAAATAGATTGTTCTAAATAGAAAATCAAGAGTTAAGAGCATACAATAAGAACCTGTGGGAAGCTGCACTCTTCTTGGGAGGTATATTAACAAAAACAACATTATATCAATATGTGGCTTACTAAACTTCAAGCTTTCGACAACTATGCCTCACCCTTTTTTGCTAAACTTCAAGCTTTACTAACGATGCTGTTAGGTAGAGATAAATAGATTAAAAAATTGATGAAATCCGCATAAAGAATATTGGGCTCGGTTCTCTCCTTTTCTGAGCAGCGATGTTACAGTAAAACTTTGAAACATTTGTTGCTCTTCAGTCGCTGTATCCATCAATAATATATAAGAAATCTAATATTACAACCGAGATGTTAAATAAATGAAAACTCTTAATCAAAAGTAGTTAAATGAAATCAAAAGACATCTTATCTAACCTCCATTACACTCTATATCGGCATTAAAATTGGTTACGAATGGTGTAGTCCTCCGTAAGCATCTTCTACGAAATTCCGCCGTGATCAACTTTATAACCAAATAGAACAAACTCAAGCAGATATCGTGGTTATAAAAAAATATATAATAACGTCTAAATTAAAGAGATTAAAGTATGAATACATGATCACCACTAGAGAAATAGAAATTTAAAGAATGAATGCCTGATCAATCCAAGAGAATCATAAATTAGGGTTTTTCAAAGATGGATTGTAACGCTATTAAAAACCCCAAATCAAAATAAATTCTGTAAATAAATAAATAAATAATATCAAACCTGATTGGTAGAGTCAAAACAGCATTGGATTAATCCCAGAATACCTGCGAATCATAAGTGCAATCCGTAAATGTGACAACACCCTTGGGTTAAATACAAATTAATCGATGAGAGTTTCAAACCCTAATTAACACGGTAATTTCAAATACAAATTAAACGAATTTACCCGACGACGAATCAAAGTATTGAAGAATAGTTTTGTTAAAACCAAACAATTGAAGATTTCGTTCAGAATTTTTCATCGCCATAAGAACTTTAATTTGATTTTGAAAGGGGGGGGGGGGGGAATACGAACCCTAATTCTACAAAGAAAATGCGTTTTGTTATTTAATTGGTTGCTGTGGTAATGGAAAGAGTACCATAGACCCCGTAATTTTATTAGGAATGGAATATGTAGTGGCTAGTATTGTCAATCAACAATTGAAATGGAGGAGAGAGACAAATGTTGAGTGATCACTTGATCTAATGGTTCATTTTGAAAGTTGGTTTTTGATCTAATGGTTCTTTCTTGTCCATTTGAATTTTTTTTGAAAATGATTAGGAAAAAAGTACTTTGTTATTATATATAATATAGATGATATAGGTTCGTGAATCCGAGGCCAACCCTGCATTGTTCAATGTCGTCATATGTATTTTTACTACAAAATACAGTATAGTGAGTTTCATTTGCTCCCTTTTTAAATGCTTTTGTAATATATATTTTTGGGAATGAGAATACATGCGCTGCTTTTAGAAATGTTTTACGAAATAGACACAAGTAATCGAAACTACATTCTATGGTTGAATTGTTATACCGGATATCGCCCTTGTTGAACTTGGTAGCCTAAGAATTGGTGTTTATTATAATTGCCACCAATTGACGTGAATCCTAAAGATAGATCTATGGGCCTTGACAAGCCCCAGTTAGAGAATTTGAACTGCTTTAGTACTTCGATGTTTATATGTTTGGGGATATTCTAGATGCATTATGTTAATGTCGGTTACCAGGTGTTCAATCCATATGAATGAATTTTAAACACTTGCGAGTGTATGATTATTGAACAAATGAAATCTTGTGGTCTATTAAAATTATGAAAATGATTGATTATGATAAACTAATGAAATCACCAACTTTTTGGTTGACACTTTAAAGCATGTTTATTCTCAGGTATGAAAGAAATCTTCCGCTGTACATTTGCTCATTTTAAAGATATTACTTGGAGTCATTCATGACATATTTCAAAAGACATTGCATTCGAGTCGTTGAGTTCATCAAGATTATTATTGAGTCAATTATAGTTGGATATATTATGAAATGGTATGCATGTCGTCAACTTTCTATATAATGAAAGTTTGTCTTTTAAAAACGAATGCAATGTTTGTAAAATGTATCATATAGAGGTCAAGTACCTCGCGATGTAACCAAATGTAATGTATTCGTCCAGATGGATTAGGACGGGGCATTTCACTTACTGCGCGGCGCGCACACTAGGTTGGGCGGCACGTAGCTAAGCACAAAATCTGGGCTGTTACATTTTAAATCAAAATTATTGAACAATGATCACCAAGCCAAATCAGATAATCTAGGCCTTCGTAGAAAGATATTATTAGGAATGATGGTTTGTTCCTTACGTTCTTCACATTCTTTTGAGAAACGTGGCAAACCCATATCCAAAACTATTCTAAAAGTTGAACAAACTCTGTCATACCCATAAATAGGGTCGGGGAAATATGACTTCACAATATCACAACACAAGTATGTATAAACGAGAACGACTCTAAAAGAGACGTTTTATAACAACATTTGATTTGCAGCGGAAACATAATAATGTTTTACATAATAAATGATAAGTCTAATATGTGGACTCCAATGCAACAGCTAACTAAGCATCATATTGCAGCACACAAGCTAAACTTCACCTGAGACAAAACATGCTTAAAGTGTCAACACAAAGGTTGAGTGAACATCATAGGTTTAACAATCATAATAAGTTTTAGACCACAAGATTTAATTCAACATATCAAAATATTCAATATGCCATGAGTTATAACCGGAGATCTCAACCTAGAGTTATAACGTTTGATTAGTTAATGTCTAATAGACATAAAGTTTGTTTATTAATATAGCAAACTATATTAATAGTGACGATTTTCAAGAAAAGTTCCTATTTCTCAAAATTTTCTATATTTGGAAACCTACTATTTATGGAATGCTTCCACTTATAGTAAGTTTATAGTTTAAGAAGTTCGGGTTATAATTCTTAACAAAGATGTTGTACAATCTCGCCCAAACTTCGTTACTAACATGCAAGTCACTTGAATGATCAGTTGTTACCGGATGCCCAGGACTCTTGACCAGAATCTAAGTTTTGGCATTCGAGATCCACAAGCGTGTCCCATAATGGCAACAAGGATCACCCTAAGTCACAAGTAGCGGTGATGTTTGTAGTCTTTGTACGTTATCTTTAATTATAACTCCATGTTATAGGTATATACACATAACAAGTTATTAATATACTTATTAGTTGTATATATATATATATATATATATATATATATATATATATATATATATATATATATATATATATATATATATATATACTTAGTGTAATTAAAGTGTTACTATAGAGTTAGGTGTATAGGTTATAATAATAATAGTATTACTATTTAATTAATTAACTATTATGAAATCTTATCATTACATGTTATTCATACATAAGTATTAGTTTATAATATATTATATATTATACACAATTACTTAATTAGTATTAACCTTATATTATCCATAAATATCTTAATAATTAACTAAATACCTAAAAATTATATACATAATTTTTATAAATTTAATTAATCATATAAATCAGTATAAAAATATTGAAAATCATTTTTATCAAAATTTTGTATTTATTTTTGTTTTTCCACTTTATTTAGTCATAAAATCAAGTTAAATTCCAAATAATTATTAAATAAACTTATATAATTACTTTTATTATTTTTATAAGTTTATCCCATCTTAACAATCTGTAGAAATATATATATTATATTATTTTTATTGTTTTTATATACTTTCCTTATTTATCCTTTAATTACATTATAATAGAGTTTTAAATATTCAATAAATTCTAATTCAACTTAAACAATAAATTTTATAATTTTTATAAGTTCTATATACTGTAAATATAATAAAAAAAATTATAAATCGATTTTATATGGTTTACAATATTTATTTAGAATTTTAAACTCTAATATACATAATATTCCATAAATAACTAATTAAATATAATAAACCTTCCAAAATATTATATAACGACCTAGATATGTTTCTTAACAGTTCTAAGTTGTTTTTATGTGTCTTATACAATTCCTCATATTTTATATAATTAAATTCACAATTTAACATACATTATATATAAATCGAAAACAATAATTACAAAATAATTAGTTTAATAGTTATAAAATTTTGTAATCTGTATTTTTATGTTATAATAATAATTTTATGGTTTTACACCAGATCCCGCGAATTTATAACACTTTTATTAATTACTTTTTGTATTTTAATCTTTTTCGGTTATAAATAATGATAATAAATCTATACAAATTCGTATATAATATATATGAAATATTTACTGATCAAATTAATCAAGGTTCATACCCTAATTTATTGGAAAAATAGTTGTATAATTTATTTAGCCTTTTTCCTATTTGTTATAAATATATACATATACCGATTATATATGTATATATTATAAACTGTTTTTAATTATTTAAAAATATAAAAACATGATATAAATTTGTAAAAGTAATTTTCCTTAATCCTATAATATATAAAAGTATTTATCATGTATTATTTATGATTTATTTAATTCGTTTTCATATTTATTAAAAATAAAAATATATATCGGCTAAAAAATAAATAAATAAAGAAAAAAATGAAAAAAAAACAAATAAAAGACTTACAAAACTTATTAGGGTTTGAGATCTTCAAAGAAAAAGTTATGAAAAATTTATGAAGCTTTGATGTGTATTTATAGAGTTAAAAGTCTTGGTGAACAAGTAAAAGACTTATATTTGAAAACAATTACAATTACATTTTTATTTTTATTTTTTTATTTTATTTTATTTTCGGTCAGCCCTATAAATAAAAAAATTATCTAATTAATTTAATAGAATATTCTAGAATTATGTTTGTTATTTTATTTATTTTTATTTTTCTTTTCTTTTTATTTATAACCGTATAAATATATATGTATTATAAAAATTTTGGTATTTATATTTATTATAAATAATCATAATTTTAATTTAACTACATTATTACTTTGTAGTTTTATTAATCATATAAATGTCATAATACATTTTTAAAACATTATTCTACCTATAAAGTTAATTATACATTTATAATTCATATAAGTTTCTTATTATATATATATACTTAGTATATACTTTTATGAACTTTTAATTATATTATATTTATTATTCTTATATCTATTTAACTTAATAACACTATACTTTTATAATTTATAAAAGTACCACATTTATATACACTTATACTTTTTATACATCGTTTAATAACATTAACACTAATATATACATAATTAGATATTCAAAAAATATTATTATAAAATTTATTATTATTAGGGTTAGGGTTTATTTAATGTAAGCATTTAATTATCGTTAATTAACTGTGGTCAGATAACAACCCTAATATTATACACAGAACAAACAAGAGAAACCCTAAAGGTATTTTAGTCATTTCAGAACAGAAAAATGAGGGTTGTTATAGTACCTCTCCGTTAATTTAAACTTCGTCCTGAAGTTCCAGGAAGACTTCTCAGATGCATCAGCGATTGGAAAAAAAGAGAGCATATTTTCGTTTCATTTGGTCTTCACATTCCCTGGTATACTAGGGGCCATCGCGTGAATTCCAACGGACCCATACTATAGGAATATTGCCTGTTCTATGCGTTTGAATCTTATGACTCATAACTTATACAGGTTCTTCTTTGAAGTGCATCTTATTAGCAATGCGAAAGTAATCCAAGGGAATAACAGGAGTTTCATCCGAATAGATTTCCTCAAAAAGAGAAGATGATAATGCCATTCAGCATTTTAGTAATTCGGATACATGAAATTTCAGAAACATTACTAAGCTCATTTAAAACCTTGAGCGTTTTATGCCAGAACACTAGGGCAGGCAAACATATAGGAGTTTGTGGAGATCACAACCATGAAGTTTGATGCATGGCTTGTGTTTGTTAGAGATGGTACCAACTTCACATTCTGGAAGGTAACCATAGACATGATACCTTTAGTTTTCAAGAAATTCCTAATGTGAATCGACGAAAGGAGATGTCAGCTAAGGAGTCACTAATCAGGCTTATATACAAGTATGCCATAATTACTAAGATGCCCTTAGGATGGTATGAGTGGTTAATGAATGATATCGTTCAGCGTATTATAATACATGCGAACTTATCCTTGGAAATAGTTTTTAATAGTACGTTGTAGAATGTAACTTTAGGATCATGATTTCAGTTACATGTCAAATCAGGGATCGAAACTTGACTAGGATAACATCCAGTTGCAACCCACAAAGGAAGAAATGTTTAGAGTAACCACATAAATGCCATAAATGTTTAAGGTAACTCCTTTAGAGAGGATAGCGAGGATTTTAAATTATATTTCTGATAGAATACCGCACGAAAAGGTGTGATCTCTTAATGAGAAGGACGTTCTCGCACAGATGGCGAGTCGATCTATCATTCACTTATGAGTTTAAGTGCAGATGTAAATCGTTGGCTATAAAGAATTGTTTCCAACAGGTGAGAAAATCTTCGAAAATGTTTTCTTGTGTCAAAAAGATATTATAGAATTGATGTTTACGAGGATGTTGTGGTTTAGCCGTGAAATATCAAAAGTATAATCTTCTCAACGGTTAACCTTACAAGGGAAAAGTTACTGAGAACATAGAGTTTTGAATGATGAACTCAATGGTAAGTTTTGAATGGCAAGAGGAATTGTGATTACTACGTGGTGTAGAACAATACGAAAATTTTTATACAAGCAATGACAGTTTCTATAGAAGTTCGAGTGTTTAAGGTGACAATGTAAAAAGGAACGAAATTCTTAGTAAAACTAGAGTTATGTACAACATGTACTATTTTAAGTAAAATATCTTTTGAATAAAAGAATTGATTCATAAAAGTCAAAGTATAATTTTATATGTACTAGTCAAAAATAAGTAAAGGTAAATTTTATTTACTTTATTATATAAACATATATGATTTATAAAATTTGCACGAATGGTAGTAAATAAATTTAATTTATAAAATTTCGAGAGGATCGCACAGTAAAGTAGTGTGTGTAAAATTTTAGTAATAGAATTTTCATATTTTGGAGGTTACGATTTGAAAAAAGATCGATGAAGATCGGGTGATGAAATTTTGAAAAATTCGGGTTATTTTTAAGCAACAATGTTACGAGGTAAAGAAATCTATTGTATTTAAATACGGTTGTTGACTATTATTAGGGCATATGTTCTTGGAATTCAAAATGTTCATGTGTGAAGCTGTCGTTGACAAGTGAGATATGAATGGTAGAGTATGAGAACGTGAAGTTAATCCACTGTTGACTCTGAAATGTTATTGGAGTTAGAAGGCTGGGAGTAAGTGCCCTTATTATGTACTCATGGATTGCTTGATTCCGTCATTCACAAAGATTTCATAATAACTTGGGCATGAATAATCCGATGTTCACATAGACACGTATGAAGACATGCTAATGTAGTGACTTTCGATTATGTGATGATCATTGAAAATCAATTTATCAAGTTCTTGCTAAATCTGTGATTATTGCCGGGATAGTACGAATTTCCCAATGAGTAAGGGCAATGTAAGGACATGGTGTCACTTGCCTACTGTTATATGATCATTTAATGATACATCTAACATGCTTTTAACACCGAAGCAAAATTGTAAGATTTGTTAACGGTTCAAAGGTCGCGACTTATTGTTTAGATACAACAAATCACGCGATGTTTGACCATAAGTAACGTAATGATAATCATATCAATGCTACCTTTGATCATATGGAGCGTGTGAGGGATCACACGCTTTTCAATATGGTGATGGAAATATTTGTATACTTCAGCCTTAACTGGCCAGGAATGTGGATTCTATCCACTAGAGTATGATGGGGTTCTTTTAATTGCTATATTTTTTAGATGTGATTAGGGGGGTTTAGCTCAAGCCGCAGCTTGCGAGAAAATGGAAAAACTTCAGGTCACTGATGTCGTGCGAGGTATATAGAAAATAGCTATTAATTTTTACAAGGAAATACTATTAAATACGATACATTTTTACACAAGATATTTATTTATTTAGAGAATGGATATACTTAAACCTTGCTACAACACTTATAGGCAGTGTACCTAATCGTACAGTAGTGTAGTTTTTAGTAAGTCCGGTTCGTTCCACAGGGAATCTTTTTAAACAAAGCTTAACGCTATATTAGTTTACTTTTATAAAAAATACAAATATATATATATATATAAGTAATATTATTATTATAAAGGGGGATTTTTACCGTTTAATGACCGGTTTGTCTATTTTAAAACTTTAGTCGCAGTTAAAACCAAATGTAAAATATTAAAAATAAATACAAGACTTAAATTAAAGCGTAAAGTAAATAACGATAATGAAATTGCGAATAATAAAAGTGCGATAAAATAAACTTGCGATAATTAAAAAGTACGATAATTAAAAGTGCAATTAAATAAAATAACAATAAAAATGCGATAATTAGAAGTGCAATTAAATATAAAATAAAGGAAATTAAATATGAAATAAAAGAATTATGCTTATTTAAACTTCCGTAATCATGATGTTTGACGTGTTGATTTTAGTTTTATGCCCATGGGTTAATTGTCCTTTGTCCTGGATTATTTAATATGTCCGTCTGGTTTTTGTCCATAACAGTCCATCAGTCATAAATATAATGTGCGAGTGTCCTCGTCAAATTATCCTTATACCCGAAGTTAAATATTCCAACTAATTGGAGACTTAAACTGTAACAAGATTTTAATACTTTGTTTAATAATTACACCAGGATGTCGACTGAGTGTAACCCAAGGTTTTAATATTTTGTTATCAATTATACCAAGTGTCCTTGTACATAATTTCACCCTTGTTTTAATTATTCTAGTGGCTATTAATCCATTCCCGTGTCCGGTTAAATGAACGATTATTCGTACATATAAATACCCCGCCCATCGTGTCCGATTGAGTGTATATGGTAATTTATAGGGACGCCCAATTGTAAATCTTTATATTAACATTAACAAACTATCATTTAGTTAAACAAATATAAAGCCCATTGATAGCCCATAGTCTAATTTCCACAAGTGTCGTTCTTTTGTCCAAACCCCAATTATGGTACAAAGCCCAATTACCCAATTTTAGTAATTAGCCCAACATCGTGATTACTTCGTTTTAAATAAGCATAATAATAACTTAGCTACGAGACATTAATGTAAAAAGGTTGAACATAACTTACAATGATTAAAAATAGCGTAGCGTTACACGGACAGAATTTCGACTTACACCCTTACAATATTCGCTAACATACCCTTATTATTAGAATTATAATTAAAATTAAAATTAAAATATAAATTATAAATATAAATATTACGTATGAATGGAGAGAAGAGAAAGATAGATGGATTTGTGGTGCACCAAAGCTCGATTTTTATAGGCATGTGGGCAGGAACTGGGGCTCATGCGATCGCATGGATTTATGCCTTCCAGGCCATGCGATCGCATGGCCAGCTGGGGAGGCTCATATTTGGTTGTTTTCTTCTGCCGACGGTTTTATAAATAATATAATATATTAAATAATTATAAGAATTATTTAAATATTATATTATATTTATGTGCATAGTTGACTTGTAATTTTTAGTCCGTTGCGTCGAGCGTTGAGAGTTGACTCTGATCCCGATTCCGGATTTTCGAACGTCCTTGCGTACAATTTTATATTTTGTACTTTGCGTTTTGAATCTTGTACTCTTGTAATTTCGAGACGTTTCTTATCAATAATTGGAACCTCTTTGATTGTCTTTTGTACTTTTGAGCTTTTTGGTCGTTTGCGTCTTCAATTCGTCGAATCTGTCTTTTGTCTTCACCTTTTATTATTTAAACGAATATCACTTGTAAATAGAACAATTGCAACTAAAAGCTTGTCTTTCTTGAGGAATAATGCTATGAAATATATGTTCGTTTTTAGCATTATCAAATATTCCCACACTTGAGCGTTGCTTGTCCTCAAGCAATATCGTCTTGAAATACTAGAATCACTTCTTTATTCTTCACACTTTGTACATTAGTGATTTCTATACGGCGGTATAAACAATGGTAGTAACGATATGGTTTACAGTCCCACATGACTATAAAAATTTAGATCCATTAAGGAAATTGGATCTTTATGAAAACATTTGATCTTTTGAAAATTAAATCTAGTTTTTACCCTAGATAAGTTTTCCGGAATAACCCTTTACCGGTGTTTGCAAAACATTTTTGTGGGTTTGGTGGGTTTCAGATTTGAAAATTTTAGCTCAAAACTTATGGTTTTGTGTCACCCACTTGCTAACCTTGTATTTGGAAAGCAACACGTCCAGTTTACTTGTCCCGTATATTACCTTTCGGTAAACTACCGTCCGGTTGTGAAGGAAAGCGTTGAACAAGCAACTGTTAAGGCAATGTCTAATGACATGCATTTGATTATGGTCTATAACGTGTCGAACGCAATTACTATCCTTGGTAGGAGCAATAGTAAAGCTCACCCTTACGATTTTTCGGTCTGGCACAAGGTCCTGTCTTTGACCATGCTATGCAACCACCGTTCTTATGGTTGACACCCGAATTGGTTCAGGTGACCTAATGAATTCCAGGTGAATTCCTAGGATTTTACGTTCAATGGTAATGAACGCATTGAAAATAGGGTTTTCAGAAAACAAATCGGTCTGTAATTTTGATCAAAATATTTTCTCGTTCAAGCTCGAGTTTAGATATCATTGAATTCCATGAGTTTGTAATTCTCAATCTTTAAGGTCAATCTCTAGGATTGAGTAATATCAGTCTTAAAAGCTGATTTTTAATCTTTAAGGAGATTATCCTTTCTGGGGATCTTATTCATTAGTCTTATCCAGCTAATTTGCATGGTGCCCCCCCATTGTACGAGATAAATCCTTCTCATGGTTAGGATAAATCTGACCACTTGGCGACCCTGTTTAATGCTGAGGTCCGTGGATTTCCTGCTGATTTTAGTGATGACTTTTCTAGATTTTTCGTCAACCTACAGCTGGTCTGGACGACAACTTCTTGACCTAAATCAAGAAGCGCGTGTCTTTTTCGGAAGACTTTACTTCCTTTTAATGATGGAATTGATTCATCGTGTAGATCCATCTCTTCTTTTCTTTCATCGGGTAAAACAGTTTAGTTTAGTCCAAAGCAAAAGTATTTTCAGCTATTTGTACAAAAATATGTGATATATGTTTTGAATAACTTGGAGAATTTTCCCACACTTGGCTTTTATTTTCCTTTTTATCGTCCTCTATTCCATTTTAAATGAATTTTAACATTTTGGTTTGTTTCTCAATTTATGTCCTTTCCGAGGTAACAATAATTTCGGTGTTAAAACCTAGTTTTATCGTTCAAAAATATGTATAAACATGATTTTGAGTTCATTTAATTGAAAATTTTGAAAAATTTTACTAGAATTGGGTAGTCAGTATATAAGACTAGGGCTGTTCTTTATTATCAGAGAGCACTAGATTCTAATACAACTACTGCTTTACTAGTATTTTTAATGGTAACCAAGTGTTTAAGATAAAAATTTTAAAATCCGAAAGAATTTAACCCCTTCCCACACTTAAGATCTTGCAATGCCTCATTTGCAAGAAATCAGTACAATTTAAATTATTGAGGGTGATTAGCGTAGAAATGATTAAATTTTACCAAAGTTTCCAAACATATTGGCGTTTGTTTGCTGAATGATAAATGGTGCATATCATTTGTTCATTTCGTCTTTTGTTACATCACATTTATTTGTCATCTTGTCGTCAAAATTAGTAGCTTTTGCTGAACTTAATGCCAGTCTTTGAAAATGCGCTGTTTTACCCTGTTTTGTACAATCGACAATATACATACATACAAATATAATCATGCATGGCAATTTGAAATGGGACTTAATATCCCAATTTCAAATTCTAAATATGAAATATTAGTACACAATAATAATAAAATAATAAAAATTACACAAATATATCCAATAACATAAGTTTAAACATGAAAAAGTCAAAAGATAAAAACATAAAAATCATAAAAATAACCAAATGGAACTAAATCAGTCTGGATAGGGGTTCCAGTTCATCTCATCGGGTGGGTTCCATTGCTGGTTATAGGTGTTCTGATAGGCTTGGTTATAATCATACCGGTTAAAGGGTGGTCGGATATCGGGGCTATGTGGCGGAAAATGAGCAGGTCGAGTAGGTACATAGTTATTTGGTACCTGATATGATAGCTGGCTCATGATTTGGTGCTGATGAACTAACCAGCTATCGTGTTGGCGTCGCCTATAATCCTCGTATACTCGCTCGAAGTTCCACTGCTCATACATACTATGTCTTGCCGCGTTCGTCATTGCTTCCTCATTTATACGAACGTGGACGTCAAGAATAGCATCTCGAAAGACATCCCTAATGTCTTCCGCCTCCTCCATTTCCTCGTCTGAGCCTCTCTCTACCTGAGGATGAGATCCCTCATAGGGTACTGTCTGGTTACGTCTACTTTTCAATACCTTAGCACCCACATAAACTTTCAATCCTAAGGGCTCAACCTGTTCTCTACAAATCTGTAATGGACCCCCTTGGTTCCTATCAACACCTAAATACTCTCCAATGAGAGTAACAAAAATACCTCCTCCTATTATACTCCCGTCCTGCATTCCCTCTACCATTTTAGATAAATAAAAAGCAACACAGTAAGGGATATTGACAAAGCTTCTAGGATCCCGAATACACTTTAGGTAGAATAAATCATATAAGGTAATTTTTTCTTTATTATGACCTCTTTGTGTAATCGAGTTAGCCAAAAATCTATGAATAATACGAAGCTCGGCTCTGTCAATATGTGTATAGGAGTGTCCTCCTGCTCGTGTAAAAACATCAAAATGTGACATACGCCTCCAAATGGCGTCAGCGTCAAAGTTACTATCTACCCGTTCACCATAATGAATCAAGTTTGTACAATCGGGTAATAGCAACTCACTGGGAGTATATATCTATAAAGCCCTGGCCATGTCCAACATGGACATTCTGTACATCCTACCGCCAAGGATAAACCTAAGAAATCTTCTATCATCTATTCTAACTATATTTGTATCAAGTGATACAGTACTTATCAACTCAACACACCATTCCTTATATACAGGTCTACGAATGGTGAAAAGACGTTCCCAATCTGTAAAAGAAGAGCTGCCATACCTTTGAACTAAAAGCTGTCTAACACGGTCAGCTAGATGGACCGTTTCCAAAGGGGCCCAATCGATTACCCTTGGCACCTCTACATTTTTTGTTACCAATTTGAATTTGTTCCTTTGATATGTCTCGTAATCTCTCCATCTTCTATCAAATCTCAGATTAGGATGTAGAGTGTGCTCAGGAATCGTTGGGAATTCTACTGGCGGCCTCATTGGGAATACTATGAATTCATCAACAAACTGTACCGAATCATAATAAGGTATGTGCTGATCAGGCTGTTGTTGTTGTTCTTGTTGTGGTTCTTGTTCGTGTTGCATTTCTGGTTCTGGTTCTGGTGCTGGTGCTGGTCGTCTAGATGATGATGCTCCCGAACCTCCAGTATCGGCTCTCTGTAAAACACATTAAACATAAAATTTGTGCATCCAAATATGCATTAGTGTTAGAAAAATAACAACTTAAAACAATCACTATAACATGTTAAATCAAAATTAAACTTATACACATTTTCACAATTTTTCACAATTCTACACTTTTCAAATAAGCACATATGAAAATGTATACAAAATTCATAAGCATTTAACTCAAATAACATGTCAAAATATTCATTACTAATAATTAAACAAGTCTCAAATGGCAAATATATCAAATTAATCCAGTTCATGAATTTTGGACTTAAAAAGTCCACTTTAATCTCCAAAAATCATGTTTAGGATCATTGTTTGGATCATTTAACTATCTAAACATGTTACACTACTCAATTTAGCAATAATTCATGACAAAAATCGGCCATAACCTGTTTATATCAAAAAGCCCCAAATTGCTCAAGAACACAAACCCTAGATTTCTAAAAATTTTGAAGTTTTTGGCTTCAAATCATGTTAAATAGCATCAATCTAGGTTATACATGCATAAAATACTAACAATTTAACACTAATTACACTAGAAATTAACAAAATTGCATTAGGTAAAAAATTGGTAATTATCACAAAAACTAGGAATTTATAGAGTTTAGGGGTGTAATTTTTACCAATTTGCTGAAGAATGAGAATCTAGGCATGATTAGAGCAAGAAAAATGACGAATTACGGTGGAAAAATGGCGAAAATTGGTGAATTTTTGGAGTTGGTTCGTGAATGTGTGTATGTTGTGGTGAAGAGCAGAACTCGCTGCTGTATTTGTTTCTGGCCTGGATTTCAGCTCCATGCGATCGCATGGAGTTGAAGTGTAAAACCCATGCGATCGCATGGGGGTCCGGGTACAGTGTTTTCAGCTTTTTTTTTTTTTACATTAACTTATAAAACAATTAAGTGATTAATTTTTTAAAATTTTGTTTCCCTTTTTCTTAGGACGAGGTCGTTTCGGATCGATGTCCTAGTCCGTCCCTCGACAAAATTTTAAAATTTGTCTTTTTGTAGCTATTGTTTTAAAAGCTAAGATTTTTAGTTTTTCAATGTTTTTGGCATACTTTAATTCAATAAGATTAAAAATAATGATAATAAAAGTTCTCGTCCCTCTCTTGGGTAAAGCAATTTCGGTTCAAAGACCTAGTCTTCAACTTACGACGAATTTTAAAAATCATATTTTTAACTTAATGAGATAAAGTAAATTTTTGTTTTTAAATTCACACAATTTAAATATAAAATTCAAAATTAATATTAAAAATTCATACCAAACTTAAAATTTGAAATGCATAAAATTAAAAATTCATATTTTAAAAATTAAAAATTCACACCAAACTTAATTTAAAAATTCATATTATAAATTCACACCAAACTTATATTAATTTTTCAAATATTTATAATTTTAAATATATTGTTTTTACAAAGTTTACAACATTAATTTAAGATTTAAATATTAATTTTAAAAACATGGTAAAAATAAAATTAAAAATCTTTTTGGCTTTTTATCCCACTTTAATCAATCAAATATTATCAAAAATATGCGCCCCTCTTTTCGGTAAAGTAATTTCGGTTCCAAGACCTAATTTAACTCATGACGAATTTTTGAAATATTTTGGGTTGATTGATTAAAGATATTTATACCTTAAGAATAAACGTTAAATTTCGCAGTGATGTAATAAATTTTTGAATGATATCAATAATTTCGGTCGCCAAACCTAATTTTATTTAATACCAATTTAATACTTTATAGCGAACAAATTAGCGTTTATTATCAAAAGGTTAAAAAAAATAAAAATAAAAAATGTACAGACATACCTGTGAAATAGATTTCTTAGTTATATGATCTATCCCATTCATAAGATAGTCGGTTTAATTGGTTTTCCATGGCTACATAGGCGTAACCTCGAGCATTCAGTGTCTTTTCTTCTAAACATATGAACGGTCCGTCTCTGCATAAAGTAACAAATTCGGTATTTGAATAGGTTTGATTATTTGAACATTTACCTCCATGTGACCATTTTCCGCATTTGTGACATCGTTCTAGGTGTCGTGCTCTTCTTTTTGCTGCGGATTTTGATTTTCCTTTACCAAATTGTAACTTATTATCTTCGCATCTGGATTCTTTTCTAACTCCGTCCATTCTTTCTCTGATTACTGATACTATTTCACTCGGTAGTGTGTCATTATTACGTTTAGTGATCAAAGCGTGTAGCATTAGACCATGGTTTAGTTCACAGGCAGTCTTCATTTTGTAAAAACCTAAAAAAAATAAAAATTCAGAATGGGGGGAGAAGACTAGTTCTTTAGGGTCTGCTAGGAAAAGACCATTCGGGTTCCATTTTCGAGAACTACACAAAAATAGACAATCTAACTCTAACAGAAATACATATTATCCTTTAAAGACTTGATTCTCCCCACACTTAGTTAGCTGTGGTGTCGAAATTGTGATTAACTTCGTTGTCGACTTCCATCGGACCATGTATGTAATGTTTAACTCTGTGACCATTAACTTTAAATTCAATCCCATTTGAATTTATTAATTCTATCGTTCCGTATGGGAAAACTCTTTTGACTATGAATGGTCCAGACCATCTTGATTTCAATTTTACAGGAAATAGCTTGAATCGTGAATTGAAAAGAAGAACTCTGTCTCCTTCTTTAAATTCTTTTGAACTTCTGATTCTTTTATCATACCATTTCTTCGTTCTTTCTTTATAGATTAACGAATTTTCGTATGCTTCATGTCTTAATTCTTCTAATTCGTTTAGTTGACTTAATCGTAGACGTCCGGCTTCATGTAAATCAAGATTACATGTCTTCAAAGCCCAAAATGCTTTGTGTTCAATTTCTACTGGAAGATGACATGCTTTTCCATAAACAAGTCTAAAAGGTGTGGTTCCAATTGGAGTTTTGTAGGCTGTTCTAAAAGCCCAGAGTGCATCCTCCAATTTAATGGACCATTCCTTCGGATTTGATCCTACGGTTTTCTCTAGAATACGTTTTAAAGCTCGGTTGGTATTTTCAACTTGTCCACTTGTTTGTGGATGATATGCGGTGGAGATTTTATGAGTTACTCCATATCTTTTAAGAACTTTCTCAAGTTGATTATTACAGAAATGAGTACCCCGATCACTTATTAAAGCTTTCGGTGTTCCAAACCTTGCAAAAAGACGTTTTAAAAAATTGACTACAACTCGTGCATCGTTAGTTGGGAGAGCTTGTGCTTCCGCCCATTTAGATACATAATCAATGGCTACGAGTATATATAGATTATTATGAGATTTTGGAAATGGACCCATAAAGTCAATACCCCAAATGTCAAATACTTCACATACTTGGATGACATTTTGTGGCATTTCATCACGTTGACTTATTTTTCCGGCCCTTTGACAAGCATCACAGGATTTGCAAAGAAGGTGTGCGTCTTTGTAAATTGTAGGTCAATAGAATCCAGCATCATAAACTTTTCTTGCTGTTAGTTGAGGCCCATAATGCCCTCCAGTTGGTCCTGTGTGACAATGGTTTAAAATTTTACTAGCTTCATCTCCAAATACACATCGGCGTATTATTCTATCTGGACAACTTTTAAACAGATGTGGATCTTCCCAAAAATAGTGTTTTATATCACTGAAGAATTTCTTTCGTCTTTGGTACGATAATCCTTTTTCAAGGAATCCACAAACTAAGTAGTTTGCATAGTCTGCAAACCATGGAATTTCTTTATAATCTATCTTCAATAGATATTCATCAGGAAAGTTGTCTTGTATGGCCGATTCATTTAGAACTTCTAACTCAGGATTTTCAAGACGAGAAAGATGATCAGCGGTGAGATTTTCTGCTCCTCTTTTATCTCGAATTTCAATATCAAACTCTTGTAAGAGTAAGATCCAACGGATTAATCTTGGTTTAGCATCTTGTTTCGAAAATAGGTATCTAAGAGCAGAATGGTCGGTATAGACCACCGTTTTTGCTAGAACGAGATATGATCGAAATTTGTCAAAAGCAAAGACAATAGCAAGGAGTTCTTTTTCAGTAGTTGTATAGTTCATTTGTGCTCCTTGTAACGTCTTACTAGCATAATATATAGGTTGAAATCGTTTTTGAATCCTTTGTCCTAAAACGGCTCCCATTGCAAAATCACTTGCATCGCACATTAGTTCAAATGGTAGATTCCAATTTGGTGTTATCATGATCAGTGCATTAGTGAGTTTCTCTTTAAGAATATTAAAAGATTTGATACACTCATCTGAAAAGATGAATGGAGCATCCTTTTCTAGGAGTTTATTCATAGGAGTGGCAATTTTAGAAAAATCTTTTATGAAACGTCGGTAAAAACCGGCATGCCCTAGAAAACTCCTAACTCCTCTAACATTGGTGGGATGTAGAAGTTTAGCAATTACATCTACTTTAGCTCTATCCACTTCAATTCCTTCTTTTGAAATTTTATGTCCAAGAACGATGCCTTCTTTAACCATGAAATGGCATTTCTCCCAATTAAATACTAGATTTGATTGTTCGCATCTAATAAGCATTCGTTCCAGATTAACTAGACATGATTCAAATGTATCACCGAAGACTGAAAAGTCATCCATGAAAACTTCCATGCATTCTTCTATCATGTCGTGAAAAATCGCCATCATACACCTTTGAAAGGTTACAGGGGCGTTGCAAAGTCCAAATGGCATGCGTTTGTAAGAAAAAGTACCATAAGGGCACGTGAATGTTGTTTTCTCTTGATCTTTAGGTGCTATTGGAATTTGAAAATATCCGGAAAATCCATCTAGAAAACAATAGTAACTATTTCCGGCTAATCTTTCCAACATTTGATCTATGAAAGGTAAGGGAAAGTGATCTTTTCTGGTGGCGTCATTTAATTTTCTATAATCAATACATACACGCCATCCTGTTACAGTCCTAGTAGGAATAAGCTCATTTTTCTCATTTGTAATGACAGTCATGCCACCCTTCTTAGGCACGCATTGAACTGGGCTTACCCATGGACTATCAGAAATTGGATAAATTAAACCTGCATCTAGCAGTTTAATAATCTCTTTTTTAACTACATCTTGCATATTAGGATTTAGTCTTCGTTGGCGTTGCGCATACATTTTATGACCTTCTTCCATAAGGATTTTATGTGTGCAATACGAAGGACTTATTCCTTTAATATCATGAATCTTCCATGCAATGGCTGGTTTATGAGATTTCAACACAGAATTGAGTTGTGATTTCTCATTTTCAGTAAGAGAAGACGATATTATTACAGGTAATTCAGATTCACCATGTAAATAAGCGTATTCCAAATGGTTTGGAAGTGGCTTATACTCTAATTTCGGTGGTTCTTCTATCGATGATTTATATCGATATCTGTCTTCTTCTTTTAGCATTTGAATTTCTTCTGTTGTTGGTTCATATCCATTAGCTATAAGTGTAGCTAATATTTCAGCTTCATCAACTGGTTCATTACCTTCTCCTAAAGAACATTCTCCTGTTCCTTGTAATTCTGGAAATTCTTCTAATAATTCTGCATGTGCATCTATAGTTTGAATATAATAACATGTATCATCTGCAGATTGTGGTTGTTGCATTGCTCTATCAACTGAAAAGGTAACACTCTCATCCTCTATACTTAGGGTCAATTTCTTACCGAACACGTCTATCATTGCTTTAGCCGTGTTTAAGAATGGTCTTCCTAATATGAGAGGAACTTGAGAATCTTCTTCCATGTCCAAAACAACAAAATCTACTGGAAATACTAAAGTACCAACTTTAACTAGCATGTTCTCCATTATCCCTCTAGGATATTTTATTGATCTATCGGCTAGTTGTATGCTTATTCTGGTTGGTTTCAATTCTCCAAGGTCTAGTTTAGCGTATAGTGAATACGGCATTAGATTTATACTAGCACCTAAGTCTGCCAATGCTTCTATTTTACTAAGACTACCCAGAAAACATGGAATTGTGAAACTTCCTGGATCAGATAGTTTTTCTGGTATCTTATTCAACAGCACTGCTGAACAATTAGCATTCATGGTAACAGCCGAGAGTTCTTCCATTTTCTTTCTATTTGAGATTAGATCTTTCAAGAATTTAGCATATCTAGGCATTCCTGAAATCACATCAATGAAAGGAAGATTCACATTTATCTGTTTAAACATATCCAAGAATTTGGATTGCTCGGCTTCAAGTTTCTCTTTCTTCATTTTACTCGGGTAAGGAAGTGGTGGTTGGTATGGTTTAACATAAGGTTTATCCTTAGCTGTGTTATCTTCATTAACCTTTTCAACTACCGGTTCTTTTTCCTTATCTTGATCAGGTTGTGATTCTTGTGGAGTAGGAATAGCTTCATCAGAAATTACAGGTATTTCAGGTGGTTTAAGTGTTGTACCACTTCTTGTGGTAATGGCTTTAGCTGTTTCATTCCGGGGGTTAGCATTTGTATCACTAGGTAGACTTTCCGGTTTTCTTTCACCTATTAACCTTGCTAGGTTACTTACTTCTTGTTCCAGATTTTGAATAGAAGCTTGTTGATTTCTAAATGCTTGAGCATTTTGTTCATTGGTTTGTTTCTGAGATGTGAAAAATTGCGTTTGAGTTTCAACTAGCTTTGTTATCATATCTTCTAAATTCGGCTTTTTATCATCGGTTTGTTGTGGTGGTTTGTTTTGAAAATTCGGTCTTTGCTGATTGTAATTATTATTGGATACTTGTTGATTGCTAGGACCTTGTTGGTTGTTGTATGGAATATTTCGGTTATAATTCTGGTTTTGATTGTAAATCGGTCTTGGCGGTTGATAATTATTCTGATAATTATTTCCAGGCCTTTGGTTTATGTATGAAATATTCTCTCTTTGTTCCATTGTTAATTCAATACTGAGACAATCTTTTGTCAAATGTGGTCCTCCACACTGCTCACAACTAATTCGTATTGAGTGAATATCTTTAGTCATTTTTTCCATTCGTCTCTCCACAGCATCTATCTTTGCGGAAATGGAATCTAAGTCATGGCTAGAATCTGCTCTAGCTGCTTTAGATGATCTAACGATATCTTTTTCTTGGTGCCACTCATGTGAGTGGGAAGCAGTGTTATCAATAATTTTGTATGCATCAGTTTCGGTTTTCTTCATAATAGAACCACCGGCTGCTATATCTATGTCTTTCCTTGTAGTGATGTCGCATCCTTGGTAGAATATTTGTACTATTTGACAAGTGTCTAAACCATGTTGCGGACATCCTCTTAATAACTTTCCATATCTAGTCCACGCCTCATATAGAGTTTCATTTGGCTTCTGTGTAAACGTAACAATTTCTGCTTGAAGTCTTACGGCTTTAGATGCAGGAAAGAATTGTTTAAGAAATTTTTCAACTAAAACATCCCATGTATCAATCGCCCCTTCAGGTAACGATTCCAACCAATCTTTGGCTTCTCCCTTTAAAGTCCAGGGAAATAACATGAGATATATCTGTTCATCCTCCACTTCTCTTATTTTAAATAGTGTGCATATCCTATTAAAGGTACGTAAATGTTCATTTGGATCTTCCATCGGCGCACCACTAAATTGGCATTGATTAGTTACCATGTGTAGAATTTGTCCTTTGATTTCATAATCTGGCGCATTAATGTCTGGATGAGTAATTGCGTGACCTTGGCCAGTGCGTTTAGCTCTCATTCGGTCTTCCATACTTAAAGGTTCCAGATTCTCCATAATTGAATTTGTTGAATCGGAATCACTAGAGGATTCTGATTTAATGGTTCGTTCCTCAACAATCTCTGTTTGAATGATTGGTGGTTCCGGAGGAAAGTTTAGTGGTTCAGGATCTACGAATCGTTCCTGAATATTCTCCGGATTCTCAATTGTGAGGTCGGGTTCAAAAAATGGATTATCGGAAATTTGAACTGAAGTACTTGGTCGACTGGATGACGATTCTAAAGAGAAATCAACGGCGGTAATATTTGCTAAATGTCTTGATCTAGTTACAAGTGGTGAACGTACAAAAGGTGGTGAACGTCTTGCTCGGTGCATTCACTGAATATCCTATTAGTTTTTAAAAGGAAAGAAAAATTATAATAAGTTATCCAATCAATAGACTTTTCTGATTTTGCCCACGTTTCGAATAGCCAAAAGATGCAGCAGAGGGGCAGGATTCGTTTGGTCTCAATATAATTAAGGACTGTTTGGCTCCAATAACCCGGTCCACGTACAAATCCAACTATTACTACGAACCAGAAAATTTTGATGTCTATCAATTTAACCACTTAAAATAAATTTTCATAATTTTAAGAAATTTAGATAAGGAGTAGAACAAAAATCTATGTCCTAAAACTAGAATAACGAGAAATAAGAAAGAAAAAGAGTTCGTCGGAAAAATGTCGAAAAAGAAAAATGGTTGAAAAATAAAAGGTGACGGAAAAATAAAAGAAACTTATAAAACTTAAAAAACACTTGACTAACCTAACCTTATTACTACAACTAACTTAAAATTATAATCGCAAATTGAGATTACTAATTGGAATGATAATTGATACATAGGTAAAAGTCGTCTAAAAATATTAAAGCTTACAGGAAAAACTATATCCCAAATGGAAATAACTTAAAAAGAAACTAAAACTTAAAAAGGAGTCGCAAAATTCTAAAGCACTTAAATCTTAGTCTAAAGAAAAAGCACTTAAGGAATTCTACGGCAAAGCCTAAAAATCTAGAAGTAAAAATAACTATGGCAAAAACTATATTTAAAACTAAGTATGAGCTAAAAATACAAATATTACGCTAAAACGATTAAAAAGGGACAAAATATAAAAATATGCAAAAAGTTGTAAAAAAAATACAATTTTTATAAAAATATTATTTTTATATTATTTATTTTATTAAACTATTAATTTTGTAATTTATAAAAACTAATTAAAATTTTAAATACAAATTAATTAAAACTAATCTAAATAATAAAATAACCTAAACCCTAATTAGGGTTATAATTAATTATAATTAATAATTATACTCCGTAATGATTGCTGGCTGCAGTCTGGCGTGTCAGATGGGCTCATACGATCGCATGAGTCCTCAGTTGCCCAGCCATGCGATCGCATGGGCTAGGGTTTCGGGCCACAGAGTGGGCTGCTACAGTACAGGCCGAATTAATAATTTTTTTTTTTTAAAATCTAATTAAAATATTTATATAACTTAAATAAAACTTATATTTTTATAAAATAAAAATAAAGAAACTTTATAAAACTTAAATTTTTAACAAAATCTTAAAAATACTTATATTTTTGTTTTTCTTTTAATATTTTTGAATATTTAAAACGTATTTTTACAAAAGCGTACTAAAAGTAAAAATCTTTTTTTTATATATAGCGTTGCGCTTCCGGCTTTTAAGACTTTCCCCGGCAGCGGCGCCAAAAATACTTGATGTCGTGCGAGGTATATAGAAAATAGCTATTAATTTTTACAAGGAAATACTATTAAATACGATACATTTTTACACAAGATATTTATTTATTTAGAGAATGGATATACTTAAACCTTGCTACAACACTTATAGGCAGTGTACCTAATCGTACAGTAGTGTAGTTTTTAGTAAGTCCGGTTCGTTCCACAGGGAATCTTTTTAAACAAAGCTTAACGCTATATTAGTTTACTTTTATAAAAAATACAAATATATATATAAGTAATATTATTATTATAAAGGGGGATTTTTACCGTTTAATGACCGGTTTGTCGATTTTAAAACTTTAGTCGCAGTTAAAACCAAATGTAAAATATTAAAAATAAATACAAGACTTAAATTAAAGCGTAAAGTAAATAACGATAATGAAATTGCGAATAATAAAAGTGCGATAAAATAAACTTGCGATAATTAAAAAGCACGATAATTAAAAGTGCAATTAAATAAAATAACAATAAAAATGCGATAATTAGAAGTGCAATTAAATATAAAATAAAGGAAATTAAATATGAAATAAAAGAATTATGCTTATTTAAACTTCCGTAATCATGATGTTTGACGTGTTGATTTTAGTTTTATGCCCATGGGTTAATTGTCCTTTGTCCTGGATTATTTAATATGTCCGTCTGGTTTTTGTCCATAACAGTCCATCAGTCATAAATATAATGTGCGAGTGTCCTCGTCAAATTATCCTTATACCTGAAGTTAAATATTCCAACTAATTGGAGACTTAAACTGTAACAAGATTTTAATACTTTGTTTAATAATTACACCAGGATGTCGACTGAGTGTAACCCAAGGTTTTAATATTTTGTTATCAATTATACCAAGTGTCCTTGTACATAATTTCACCCTTGTTTTAATTATTCTAGTGGCTATTAATCCATTCCCGTGTCCGGTTAAATGAACGATTATTCGTACATATAAATACCCCGCCCATCGTGTCCGATTGAGTGTATATGGTAATTTATAGGGACGCCCAATTGTAAATCTTTATATTAACATTAACAAAGTATCATTTAGTTAAACAAATATAAAGCCCATTAATAGCCCATAGTCTAATTTCCACAAGTGTCGTTCTTTTGTCCAAACCCCAATTATGGTACAAAGCCCAATTACCCAATTTTAGTAATTAGCCCAACATCGTGATTACTTCGTTTTAAATAAGCATAATAATAACTTAGCTACGAGACATTAATGTAAAAAGGTTGAACATAACTTACAATGATTAAAAATAGCGTAGCGTTACATGGACAGAATTTCGACTTACACCCTTACAATATTCGCTAACATACCCTTATTATTAGAATTATAATTAAAATTAAAATTAAAATATAAATTATAAATATAAATATTACGTATGAATGGAGAGAAGAGAAAGATAGATGGATTTGTGGTGCACCAAAGCTCGATTTTTATAGGCATGTGGTCAGGAACTGGGGCTCATGCGATCGCATGGATTTATGCCTTCCAGGCCATGCGATCGCATGGCCAGCTGGGGAGGCTCATATTTGGTTGTTTTCTTCTGCCGACGGTTTTATAAATAATATAATATATTAAATAATTATAAGAATTTTTTAAATATTATATTATATTTATGTGCATAGTTGACTTGTAATTTTTAGTCCGTTGCGTTGAGCGTTGAGAGTTGACTCTGGTCCCGGTTCCGGATTTTCAAACGTCCTTGCGTACAATTTTATATTTTGTACTTTGCGTTTTGAATCTTGTACTCTTGTAATTTCGAGACGTTTCTTATCAATAATTGGAACCTCTTTGATTGTCTTTTGTACTTTTGAGCTTTTTGGTCGTTTGCGTCTTCAATTCGTCGAATCTGTCTTTTGTCTTCACCTTTTATTATTTAAACGAATATCACTTGTAAATAGAACAATTGCAACTAAAAGCTTGTCTTTCTTGAGGAATAATGCTATGAAATATATGTTCATTTTTAGCATTATCAGTCACTTAAGAATATGAATCCTTCCTTCTAGTAGAGGAGCATGAATATTAAATGTGATAATAAAATGTCAAAGGTAAAGAGATAGGTTTGTTTAAGAAAGAAATGATGCAAGGTTTTACAACCTTTGTATTATGAGGGGTTGTAAATCTACTCATTGGTATGAGATAGATAGTTTGGCTGAAACGAGCTCTTCATAAATCTACAAATCAGATGATGATTATCCTTCATGTAATATCATTGAGATTTTCGAATGAATGACTTGGGAATTTTTCTTTGATTCACTTTCTATTCCCTATGTCATGATGTTGGAATTTCTATATGAATTACCGTAATATAATCACGTTGGCCAAGCGTTATTATATTTCACTAATTCATACTTCCACTTCAATATCACCCCATAAGGTCAGGACACGTGATCAAACTTAGATAGTTGATGTTGGAATGTTGAGTCACGAGTGACATCCCTTCACGTGAGTCAAAGAATACTTTGAATCACAATGGCGAAGTCAGGTAATCAGATATGTATGAATATGATAACAATCACATACTAACCGATCCTTTAGAGTCGAGATCAGGCAAGATGATAAGGTTTTGGCTTGATATCCTTAGGAAAGGATACTTAATGTCAGAAGAGATAAAAGCAGTAAGTAAGATGAACTGGCAGTATAAAGATTAAAACTAAGGCAGGAAAGGTTATAGTCCTAAAGATTGCTAAGGCACCCTAGGTAGCACATAAGGCACACATAAAATGCAATCCTGGTTCTCTATAACAACCTGGCTCTGATACCACTCTGTCATACCCCCAAATAGAGTCAAGGAAATATGACTTCACAATATCACAACACAAGTATGTATAAATGAGAACGACTCTAAATGAGACGTTTTATAACAACATTTGATTTGCAGCGGAAACATAATAATGTTTTATATAATAAATGATAAGTCTAATATGTGGACTCCAATGCAACAGCTAACTAAGCATCATAGGGCAGCACACAAGCTAATCTTCACCTGAGACAAAACATGCTTAAAGTTTCAACACAAAGGTTGAGTGAACATCATAGATTTAACAATCATAATAATTTTAGACCACGAGATTTAATTCAAAATATTAAAATATTCAATATGCCATGAGTTATAATATCGAACTAAACATTAACCCCTGGCACTGTACAGGTGGTGGCAATCATTATTATGTACCCCCTTGATGATCACGCCAATGGGTAGAGACGTCACTCTCAATAGGCCTACTCACAATAATTAAGCTTGCAAATTCCAATTTCAGCAATTAACGATATTATGGCGGGGATTTCACATGTAACAATAAATACATGTTTAACAAAAGTCTCACGAAATTGCATATCAAATAGTTTAGGTACTTGTGTCTAAATTGTAAATCATTTAAAAGCAATCATGTGTCTCACCCCAAAAGTTGTAAAACAGTTAATAAATAGTAAAAAGAGGGGCTATGAAGTTCACCTTAGTAGCAAGTAAGTAATTCCACGCAAGATGTAAGAACGGAGTATGTAACCGGAGATCTCAACCTAGAGTTATAATGTTTGATTAGTTAATGTCTAATAGACATAAAGTTTGTTTATTAATATAGCAAACTATATTAACAGTGACGGTTTTCGAGAAAAGTTCCTATTTCTCAAAATTTTCTATATTTGAAAACCTACTATTTATGGAATGCTTCCACTTATAGTAAGTTTATAGTTTAAGAAGTTTGGGTTATAATTCTTAACAAAGATGTTGTACAATCTAGCCCAAACTTCATTGCTAACATGCAAGTCACTTGAATGATCAGTTATTACCGGGTTCTCAGGACTCTTGACCAGAATCTAAGTCTTGGCATTCGAGATCCACAAGCGAGTCCCATAATGGCAACAAGGATCACCCTAGGCCACAAGTAGCGGTGATGTTTGTAGTCTTTGTACGTTATCTTTAATTATAAATCCACGTTATAGGTATATACACATAACAAGTTATTAATATACTTATTAGTTATATATATATATATATATATGTGTATATATATGTGTGTATATATATATATATATATATATATATATATATATATATATATATATATATATATATATATATATATATATATATGTTATAATATACTTAGTGTAATTAAAGTGTTATTATATAGTTAGGTGTATAGGTTATAATAATAATAATAATAGTATTACTATTTAATTAATTAACTATTATGAAATCTTATCATTACATGTTATTCATACATAAGTATTAGTTTACAATATATTTTATATTATACACAATTACTTAATTAGTATTAACCTTATATTATCCATAAATATCTTAATAATTAACTAAATACCTAAAAATCGTATACAAAATTTTTATAAACTTAATTAATCATATAAATCAGTATAAAAATATTGAAAATCATTTTTATCAAAGTTTTGTATTTATTTTTGTTTTTCCCCTTTATTTAGTAATAAAATAAAGTTAAATTCCAAATAATTATTAAATAAACTTAGATAATTAATTTTATTATTTTTATAAGTTTATCTCATCATAACAATCTGTAGAAATATATATATTATATTATTTTTATTATTTTATATACTTTCCTTATTTATCCTTTAATTACATTATAATAGTATTTTAAATATTCAATAAATTCTAATTCAACTTAAACAACAAATTTTATAATTTTTATAAGTTCTATATACTGTAAATATAATAAAAAAATTTATAAATCGATTTTATATGGTATACAATATTTATTTAGAATTTTACACTCTAATATAAATAATATTTCATAAATAACTAATTAAATATAATAAACCTTCCAAAATATTATATAATGACCTAGATATGTTTCTTAACAGTTATAAGTTGTTTTTATGTGTCTTATACAGTTCCTCATATTTTATATATTTAAATTCACAATTTAACATACATTATATATAAATCGAAAACAATAATTACATAATAATTATTTTAATAGTTATAAAATTATGTAATCTGTATTTTTATGTTATAATAATAATTTTATGGTTTTACAACAGATCCCACGAATTTATAATACTTTTATTAATTACTTTTGTATTTTAATCTTTTTCAGTTATAGATAATGATAATAAATATATACAAATTCGTATATAATATATATGAAATATGTACTGATCAAATTAATCAAGGTTTATACCCTAATTTACTTGAAAAATTGTTGTATAATTTATTTAGCCTTTTTCCTATTTGTTATAAATATATACATATTCCGATTATATATGTATATAATATAAACTGTTTTTAATTATTTAAAAATATAAAAACTTGATATAAATCTGTAAAAGTAATTTTCCATAATCCTATAATATATCAAAGTATTTATCATGTATTATTTATGATTTATTTAATTCATTTAATATATATTAATAATAAAAATATATATCGGCTAAAAAATAAATAAATAAATAAATAAATAAATAATGAAAAAAAAAAAAGGAATAAAAGACTTACAAAACTTATTAGGGTTTGAGAGCTTCAAAGAAAAAGTTATGAAAAATTTATGAAGCTTTGATGTGTATTTATAGAGTTAAAAGTCTTGGTGAACAAGTAAAAGACTTATATTTGGAAACAGTTACAATTACATTTTTATTTTTATTTTTTTTATTTTATTTTCGGTCAGCCCTATAAATAAAAAAATTATTTAATTAATTTAATAGAATATTCTAGAATTATGTTTGTTATTTTGTTTATTTTTATTTTTCTTTTCTTTTTATTTATAACCGTATAAATATATATTTATTATAACAATTTTGGTATTTATATTTATTATAAATAATCATAATTTTAATTTAACTACATTATTACTTTGTAGTTTTATTAATCATATAAATGTCATAATACATTTTTAAAACATTATTCTACCTATAAAGTTAATTATACATTTATAATTCATATAAGTTTCTTATTATATATATATACTTAGTATATAATTTTATGAACTTTTAATTATATTATATTTATTATTCTTATATCTATTTAACTTAATAACACTATACTTTTATAATTTATAAAAGTACCACATTTATATACACTTATACTTTTTATACATCGTTTAATAACATTAACACTAATATATACATAATTAGATATTCAAATAATATTATTATAAAATTTATTATTATTAGGGTTAGGGTTTATTTAATGTAAGCATCTAATTATCGTTAATTAACTGTGGTCAGGTAACAACCCTAATATTATACACAGAACAAATAAGAGAAACCCTAAGGGTATTTTAGTCATTTCAGAATAGAAAAATGAGGGTTGTTATAAACACCAACTTCTCTGGAAACGCCCTAGACTAGATAATTTTTGTTTATATATAAAAGCTAACCCAGACCCATGCTAAACCGCTCTGCGCACGTTACAACAGAATCCAGACTTTCAAATTGTTATTCAGCTTCTGACCCCATTTAGTGTTATACAGCGCAGCACGCATGATTTTGCGCGGTACGTATTACACTGAAAAACAGACCTGCATTTTATAAAGTTTTTTTTTCACTCCACAAACTTATTTCAAAGTGTTCCAATTCTGCCTTTTACTTCAGTTATGACTAACATACAACATTCTAAGATTTGTAAACCATAACTTAGCAATTTAACATAATACACTAGAAATTTTAACAAAAGTAACGACATGAGTTTTAACAACATATTCATGTATACAAAAGATAATCATTTGACTTTCGAGGAGCTTTTAAACATCAAGCGGATCCATCATTGCGGGGACAAGACTTAGAGCACTTACCCAAAGATGAATTTTCTCGCCAATACTTCAAATCTTTTCCTTCCCTTTATGACTAGCGCCAACTTCTCCTAAAACATTAAACAACTTAACGAGGTAAGCATAAAGCTTAGTGAATATACAAACATGTAAATGACTAAAACACTAATCAAACATACATACATAGTCAAGTAGTAATACTTACTACATAGTGGGTCAACGGATCCGAAGTCTAAAACAATTTGTGACAACCACTCAAGGCTTATTGCCACCTAATCATACTAGCCTTAGCTAGTTAACTAAACATACTTTGGGATTAAATCCCCATCCAAAATCATATGTTTCTACTTTCAATTTGCAAGTATACAACACATGACCCATTTACAATTTATATACTCACCTTGACAAATAGACTTCCACAAAATGAGTGCAAATTAAGACAAACTCCTTAGCAACCTATTACACATAAAACATGCACATACACATTACAACCTAAACTTCACCTACTAAAACATATTCACAACCAATTTGTGAACTATCAAAACACTCTTCATTCCCTTACCCAAATTGACACCTTCAAATTAATTATAACTTTTCCAATAATGCACATACATAAATCACCATTAATTTCATAAATCAACACATTAAACATGAAATCTTTTGACACCACCAAAAAGGATATAATTATCAAATAAAGTACTACCAAGTTCATTCTTGTTAAATTATCTACTTTGTCTCCCTAATTTGAAGTTAGGTAAGGTTTAGCTCATCTTTAACTAAATTAGGCTTGATGCTATAAAATACCAATTCTTAATCCTAGACATGATTAAATCTTCATGAATAGCTTTAAAACACCCATTACTAGTCATAATACACCAAAAATAGAAGAAATCTAACAAAAGCCCTAAAAATTTCATGAATAATAAAATTAGGGTTTACGACCAAGAGTTGATGAAAGTAGAAGAATGGAAATGCTAGCAGAGATTAAGCCTTCTTCTTGTGTATTCTATTCAGTTGATAGCAAAATAACACTTGAACTAAGATTTAACAACCCTCTCCTTTAATCTCTTCTTTCTATTTCTTTCTTTCTCTCTCAAATCAAATTGGGTGCTGAAGTGTTGAGCTCCAGATCTGAAATCTCACATATACTACGAAATTAATAATAAACCCCCAAACTTTGCAAAATTACCAAAACAATCCCTAGAGTTTCCAGAAAATCTGCGCGATGCGTTAACATTGCGCGGCGCACAGTTAGGAAGAAAAGGGGTTGTTACAACTCTCTTCCTGTTGGGTTGTTCGAGTCCTCACGAACCATTCTTGATATACCGACAGACAGTAAACCATCAGCCAATCTTCTGGCTCACAAGTAAATTCAGATCTCTTCTATGCTTCCATTGGAATTTTAACAACTTTAGGCATGTATTTCTTAATTGCTTAACTTTGGAGTCTAGTACTTTAACCGGTTCTTTAAAATATTTTAACTTATCATTCACTACCACTTCTGCCAAAGGTGCATACATTTTCTCATCGACTAGACATTTTCTAAGTTGTGACACACGTATGGTATCGTGTATTGCATTTAACTCCTCCGGTAAGGATAAACGATAAGCCACTTCCCCAACTTTAGCTACAATCTCAAAAGGTCCGATAAATCTCGGGCCTAACTTTCCTTGTTTGTGAAATCGAATAATTCCCTTCCAAGGAGATACTGTCAACAGCACCTTATCCCCCACTTAAAATTTTATAGGTCTTCTTCTTCTATCGGCATAAGATTTTTGTCGGTCTTGTTCCGTTTTTAATCTTTCACGAATTTGATCGATCTATTCAGTGGTTCATAACACAACGTTTGTGCTTCCCAATTCTCTCGGACCTACTTCTCCCCAACAAATTGGGGTTCTACATTTTCTCCCGTAAAGCATTTCATAAGGAGGCATGTCGATCGAGGAATGAAAACTATTATTATACGAAAACTCGCATAATGGTAGGTACATATCCCAACTTCCTCCTAAATCGATAACACATCGGAGCATATCTTCTAGGTCTTAATCGTCCTCTCGCTCTGACCATCTGTCCGAGGGTGAAAAGTAGCACTAATATGCAATTTGGTACCTAAATCTTCTTGAAATTTTCTCCAGAATCGTGAAGAAAAATGCGTATCTCGGTCGGAGACAATAGAAACTGGCACACCATGTCTAGCTACTACTTCTTTCATATAAATATCGGCTAAAACTTCCGAGGATGATGTTTCTTTTATCGGGAGAAAAATAGCCCTCTTATTTAATCTATCAAAAATAACCCAGATGGCATCATACTGACGTAGCGTTCTTGGTAACTTCATAATTAGATCCATGGTAATATTCTCCCATTTCCATACAGGTATCTCTAAAGGTTGCAATTTACCATAGGGCATCTGATGCTCTGCCTTTACATGAGAGCATGTTAAACATTTCTGAACATACTTAACAATATCTCTCTTCATTACCGGCCACCAATAATCTTTTTCACGTCTTTGTACATCTTGGTAGAACCAGGATGTTAGAATATCTCGATTTATGAGACGATTCTAGTAACGTTTCTATTACATCACACGAATTCGGGACCCAGATTCTCACATATCGAGTTTTTAAACCTCGACTATCTTCTTCCAACAACTCGGCCTGTCCAGTCATTATTTCCTTGTTTAGTTCCCCAGATGCAAGAGTCAAAATCTAAGCAACTCGAATAGTTTCAAGAATGGTATGTGTAACTACCAAAGCAAGGCATTTCACATTAAATTCTCTTTCTACTAAGAGCATCGGCGACTACATTTGCCTTGCCAGGATGATATAGGATATCACAATCATAATCCTTACCAAATCTAACCACATCCTTTGACAATTATTTAAATCACGCTGGTCATAGAAATACTTCAGGTTTGTATGGTCTGTATAAATCGTAAAATGCACTCCATATAAATAATGTTGCCATATCTTTAAAGCAAAAACACTAGCGGCTAACTCGAGATCATGAGTTGGATAAAGTTTCTCATGAGGTTTAAGTTGACGAGAAGCATAAGCAATAACTTTACCCCACTGTATTAGAACACATCCGAGACCCTTCTTTGATGCATCACAATATACTACCATATCCTCAGTTCCTTCAGGTAAGACAAAGATAGGGGCTTGCACTAAGTTTTCTTTTAATGTTCGGAAGGCAAAATCTTGCTTCTCATCTCACTTCCATGGTTCATTCTTCTTAGTAATTTTGGTTAAAGGAGTAGCTATCTTGAAGAAATCTTCGATAAATCTCCTGTAATAACCTTCCAAACCTAAGAAACTCCTCACTTCGGAAGGATTCGAAGGAGGACTCCATTTCAATACTGCTTCAACTTTTGAAGGGTCCACTTGATTTCCATCAGAATTTAATACATGGCCTAGAAAATGCACTTCACGCAACCAGAATTCGCATTTTGAAAACTTAGCGAACAGTTTCTAACTTCGTAAAATTTCGAATACTTGCCTCAAATGATTCGCATTCTCTTATTCACTCTTAGAATAGATAAGGATATCATCAATAAAAACAATAACTGACTTATCTAACATAGGTCTGCACACCCTATTCATTATATCCATAAACGTTGTAGGTGCGATAGTTAATCCAAAAGGCATCACCAAAGAATTCATAATGCCCATAACGAGTATGAAATGCTATCTTCGGGATATCATCCTCTCTTACCTTCAATTGTTGGCATCCCGACCTCAAGTCAATTATTGAGAAGTAACTTGCTCCTTGCAACTGATCAAAAAGATCATCAATTCTAGGTAAAAGATACCTATTTTTAATGGTCAATTTATTTAATTCTCGATAATCTATACACATGCGCATGGTGCCATCTTTCTTCTTTACAAAAAGCACATGAGCACCCCATGGAGAACTACTAGGGCGAATGAAGCCCTTTTCTAGTAACTCTTGCAATTGCTTCATCATTTCTTGCATTTCAGTGGGTTCTAAACGATAGGGAGTTTTCCCGATTGGAGCAGCTCCCGGCACAAGAAAATTCTAAACTCCACCTGACGATTTAGAGGAATACCCGGCAAGTCATCATGAAAAACTTCGGGAAAATCTTTCATAACGGGGATATTCTTCATTTCCTTGACTTCCTTAGACTGTTTAACGATGTGGGCGAGAAAGGATTCACACCTACGAGATAAATATTTCTTAGCTTTCAGAATAGAACAAAGCGGAAAAGATTGTCTCTTTCGATCCCTGTAAATAGTGATAACTAGACCAATAGATGCCCTCACATGCACCATCTTATTAGGGCAGTCCATCATTCCTCCGTTAGCCCCAAGCCAATCCATACTTACAATAACATGGAACTCTCCCATTTTTATGGGAATTAGATCTATATAAAAGGTTTCGTCATCTATTACAAAATCACAACCTAGGAAAACATCGTTAACTAGCACTAGCTTATCATCCGCTATCTCTACTTCAAACGATCTATCAAGTTTACGCAGAGGTACATTCAATTTTTTACATATAGACAAGGATACAAAGGATTTCGAAGTGCCAGAGTTAAACATTACGTGTACAGGTATGGAATTTAGAATAAAGTTACCTGACACAACATCATGAGACTCCGTAGCCTCTTTGGTGGTCATTTAATACGTATGAGGTCTTGATCTAGTACCTCCCACCTCTGGTTCTTTCTTGATTTCTTTCTTTTGACCCTTAGCTTGTTCTGCTAGATACACTGGACAATTTGCTTGAATGTGATCTTCTTTATAACAAGTGAAACATAATTTAGTGTTACTATGACAATCAGAAGCTTTATGTCCTGGCCTACACAACGGAAACACAAATTCAACCCGGCCTTGCAATCACCTGGATGTTTCTTCCCACACTTAGAGCAAGTAGGGTATTATTTACTGCCTTTGTTGGTGAACGGGTGGATTTAGATTTTTGAGGTGACGGAGCCACCTTTTTTGCTTTCTTAAGTGGAGAACCTTAGCTCTAGGTGTGAGGGGTTTCATTCTTTCGTTTACTCACTTGTCGAGTTTTGAGTTCTTGTTCTCTTTCTAAAGCTCAATTCATAATATCGGTGAGGACATTATACAACTTACGATCAATAAAATCCTTAATTTCGGGATTCAGGTTTCGAATGTAATGCTTCTTGAGTCGGGTGGGGTCAGAGGCATATTTTGGACAAAACTTTGACTTATCATTAAACTCTACGGTATAGTCTACCACTGATCGGTTACCATGCTCAATGGCCATGAATTCAAGCCTCAACCGCTCCGTCTCAGCTTCGGGAGCAAACTTATCCAAAAACATCTTACGAAATATTTCCCAAGAAAAGTTTCGAGCTTTCTCGGGACCGTGCATAATCATCATTAGATTCCACCACTCGAGACCCCTCGACTTGAGTTGGTGACTGGCATATAACACCTTCAAATTTTCAGGAAACTCACATAAGAGGAAAGTTCATTCGATTTCTTCTAACCAACGGGTACTTAAAAAAGGGTCTACTTCACCATTAAAGATCGGTGGTTTACATGCCGTAAACATCTTGTATTCGAATTTCTTAGGTTCGTCTTTCTTATTGACAGCATCATTCACTACTAGTTGATTTAGATCATTGCGTAACATTGGATGCTTATCTATAAAATAATCGAACTTTGTATCCATGAGCTTTTCAACCTTACCAAGCAAGGTTGGGGTGTAAAGTTTGAAAGCGCGTCCGATATGTTCTTGGATCGAAAGATTTTCCCGATCCTCTTCCTCATTATGAGGGCTATGGGGGCTCTCCCTTTCGGGGGATTCCTCATAATCAACTAAAGGCGTCTCACCTCATTCTCTTGAGGTCGATATAGTTCTTCTATATTGAAAAGTTCAAACATTGGGATTAAATACAAACACAAGTCACATATACTATACTATAATCTTTACACCTTCATTCCATTAAAACCTTTACATGGTTCACAAAGAAATAATTACGTTGGCCAAGCGTAATTACTTCATTACAAATAGTGTTTTCTTTTCAAGGAACTCCGGATTATAAATACATACAACACATTCCGTAACCATACCCTAGCCAGGAATGGGGTGTAAAAAGAAATTGACATCTCTTGTTGATGAAAAATCCTTTGGCAACACAACTAATGTTCAAAACGAGTTTCAAAAAAATCATTTGGTACCATTTAAGGTTTCGATCTTCATATGGAGTGTATTAAAAAGGCGAATACCGGTACATACCGAACTTGACAAACATGGTATTGACTTAGACTCCGTCTGATGCCCTTTGTGTGATTATGATGTGGAAACCATTGATCACTTGCTTATATTTTGTCGGCAGGCAAAGGAAATTTGGGATCGTGTTTATAGATGGTGGGGATTGTGCACTTTTACAAACTTAAGCATAAATGAAGCCTTTAGTGGTAATTGTAATCGTTCCTTATCCCCCTTGTGGTCGAGTATTTGGCAAGAAATCGAGTGGACGTGCGCCTACTTATTATGGAAAAATCGCAATCAAAAGTTTGGATCTCGGATCCTTGGGCGAGTCTTGTCTAACGAATGTATTTTTTAGTTGCTCACCCCGCAACTTATTTGTCTAATTGTCTTCTTGTTCGAGTCTTTACTATATTTTCCTCTCGAGTTTTTGTAAAGGGTTTTTAGTCCCCCTGACTGGACTATCGTTCTTCTATATATAATACACTTCCTTTCGAAAAAGAAACAAGTTCATATAATTCAATTACTCTATACTGTATACAATTCAGCTTATCAGTGTCTAAATTCAAGTCTGAGTACTAAAACATGTCATTCCTTGTTTGGTTTAAGCCTAGATAACCCTAGAGTGGATTATCCAAGACCCTTATATATATATATATATATATATATATATATATATATATATATATATATATATATATATATATAAGCTAACCCAGACCTGTGCTATACCGCGCGGCGCGCAGAAACACGCACGGCGAGCGCTACAACAGAATCCAGACTTCCAAATTGTTATTCAACTTCTGACCCCATTTCGTGTTATACAGCGCGGCGCGCATTACACTGAAAAATAGACCTGCAGTTTATAAAGTTGTTTTCACTCCCACAAACATATTTCAAATTGTTCCAATTCTGCCTTTTATTTCAGTTATGACTAACATACAACATTCTAAGATTTGTAAACCATAACTTAGCAATTTACCATAATACACTAGAAATTTTTGACAAAAGTAATGACAAGAGTTTTAACAAGATGTTCATTCATGTATACAAAAGAGAATCATTTGACTTTCGAGGAGTGTTTAAACATCAAGCGGATTCATCATTGCGGGGACAGGACTTAGAGCTACCACTTATTAAAAGATGAATTTTCTCGCCAATACTTCAAATCTTTTCTTTCTCTTTTTGACTAGCACCAACTTCTCCTAAAACATAAAACAACTTAACGAGGTAAGCATAAAGCTTAGTGAATATACAAACATGTAAATGACTAAAACTATAATCAAACATACATACATAGTCAAGTAGTAATACTTACTACATAGTGGGTCATCGGATCCGAAGTCTAAAACAATTTGTGACAACCGCTCAAGGCTTATTGCCACCTAATCATACTAGCTTTATCTAGTTAAATAAACATACTTTGGGATCAAATCCCCATCCAAAATCTTATGTTTCTACATGCAATTTGCAAGTATACAACACATGACCTATTTATAATTTATATACGCACCTTGACAAGTAGACTTCCACAAATGAGTGCAAACAAAGACAAGCAGCTTAACAACCTATTACACATAAAACATGCACATACACATTACAACCCAAACTTCACCTACTAAAACATATTCACAACCAATTTGTGAACTATCAAAACATTCTTCATTCCCTTACTCAAATTGACACCTTCAAATTAATTAGAACTTTTCCAATAATACACATACATAAATCACTATTCATTTCATAAAATAACACATTAAATATGAAATCTTTTGACACCACCAAAAAGGATATAATTATCAAATAAAGTACTACCAAGTTCATTCTTGTTAAATCGTCCACTTTCTCTCCCTAAAATGAAGTTAGGTAGCTCATCTTTAACTAAATTAGGGTTGATGCTATAAAACACCAATTCTTAACCCTAAACATGATTAAATCTTCAAGAATAGCTTTAGAACACCCATTACTAGTCATAACCCACCAAAAATAGAAGAAATCTTACAAAAGCCCTAAACATTTCATGAATAATAAAATTAGGGTTTCATATCAAGATTTGATGAAGATGGAAGAATGGAAATGCTAGCAGAGATTAAGCCTTCTTCTTGTGTATTCTCTTCCATTGATAGCAAAATAACACTTGAACTAAGATTTAACAACCCTTTCCTTTAATCTCTTCTTTCTATTTCTTTCTTTCTCTCTCAAACCAAATTGGGTGCTCAAGTGTTGAGCTCAATCTCACAAATAGTACGAAATTGATAATAAACCCCCAAACTTTGCAAAATGAACAAAACAATCCCTGGTGTTTCTAGGAAATATGTGCAGTGCTAACATTTGCACGGCGCGCAGTTAGGTAGAAAAGGGGTTGTTACATTCTCATACGGTTTAGATGCGAGTTATTATCCCCCAAATTCCTAAGATTTCTAGGTCCGAGAAAGTAAAGAACTCGACTAGATTGCCTGTTGAGGGTGTTTTACATAAAATCACATCTAGGGTTTCTACATTACCTAAGACTAAGAAATTTATTTCTCGAGTAAGAAGGTAAGTTACGAGACCAAGACAACTCTATTTCTGGAAATTACTTATGGAAAAATGGGAAGATGTAAGCCCTTTCCCAGCCTGCACGGCAAACTTCGCGCGCAGTTATTTTGCGTGTCGCGCAGGTGTGCTGACGGGCAAAGGGGACTCAATTGTAAATAAAATTAATTCGGTACTATTTTGCAAATTTGCATGTGGACGTATTGGGCTCGTAAAAATGATCTGGAACATCTTCTTATCTCACTTCTATCTCTAACAAAACACATTTTTAGTGAGTGAAAGAGTTAGAGTGAGAGAGCTTGATTCTTGTGAAGAATGAGCTTATTCAACCCCAAAATAAAGCCTTAACTTAGTGTATCTTCTTTCTAGTCTTGTTCTACACTTGAGGTATAATCTAAATTTGAATTTATGTTGTTTAATTTTGAATTTGGTTAGGGTTTGGGTTGGTGTTGAGTCTAAAATCCATTTTTTGTGAAATTAGGGTTCTTGGAGTGTAAATGGGTTTGTAAACCCTAAGATTGTAACCTAGGATTTGGTTGATGAATTTGTAAGTTAAATGTCTTGCATATGATAGTTGAATTGAAATATCTCGTTCATATCGATTATAAACATTTCATATTAATTGATTTCGTTGCGAGGTTTTAACCTCTATATGAGACATTTTTCAAAGACTACATTCGTTTTTAAAACAAAACATAACCTTTATTTTATCGATAAAGGTTTAAAACATTACGAAGATTATCAAATAATGATAATCTAAAATATAGGGTTTTCACACGACCATTACATAATGGTTTACAATAATATTACACAACAATTTAAGTCTTCGAATGCAGTTTTTAAACAATATTATACAAGCATGCTGACTCCGATTCTTGTCTTTAAATTAGCATGCAATAGCGGAAGCTCTTAATAATTACCTGAGAATAACATGCTTAAAACGTCAACAAAAATGTTGGTGAGTTATAGGTTTAACCTATATATTATCAAATCATAATAATAGACCACAAGATTTCATTTTTTCCATAAATATACATCTCATATCAGGCATTTCACAAACTGCATAGAGATAAAATTCATTCATATGTTGAACACCTGGTAATCGACCTTAACCGGATGCATATAGAATATCCCCATCATTCCGGGACTCTCATCGGATATGATAAATCGAAGTACTAAAGCATCCGTAACTCGGATGAGGCTTGTTGGGCCAAATAGATCTATCTTTAGGAGTCGTGTCAATTAGGGGTCATTTCCCTAATTATTAGGCTACCAAGCTAAAAAGGAACATATTCGGTTCGATAATCCAACATAGAAAGTAGTTTCGATTACTTGTGTCTATTTTGTAAAACATTTATAAACTGCATGTATTCTCATCCCAAAAATAATAGATTTTAAAAGTGGGACTATAACTCACTTTCACAGATTTTTACTTTGCCGGAAATAAGACTTGGCCACTGGTCGATTCACGAACCTACAACAAATATGTACATATATATCAAAGTATGATCGAATATATTCACAACATTTTTTATTACGTTTTAATGATTTAAGTTTGTTATGTTAGCTGTCCAACGTTAGTAATCTACAACTAGTTGTCCACAGTTAGTAGTACAGAAATAAATCAATATATATTATCTCGAATCAATCCACGACCCAATGTATACAAGTTTCAGGGTAGATCACAACTCAAAGTATATATATTATTTTGGAATCAACCTCAACCCTGTTTAACTAACTCGAGCATTACAGCATATAGAGTGTCTATGGTTGTTCCAAATAATATATATATATGGCGTCGATATGATATGTCAAAATATTGTATACGTGTCAATGGTCTATCAAGGTTACATAATATATGTTAGAATATATGTATAATACAATATAAGTTAGTTAGGATATGGTTAGCATAGATTTTTGTAATTTCATCCCGTAGTCAAATTAACCATTTTTAACCAAATTTGTTTTACCCATAACTTCTTCATTTTAAATCCGTTTTGAGTGAATCAAATTGCTATGGTTTCATATTGAACTGAAATTTATGAAACTAAACAGAAAAAGTATAAGTTTATAGTCTAAAATATAAGTTACAAGTCATTTTTGTAAGAGGTAGTCATTTCAGTCGAAAGAACGACGTCTTGATGACCATTTTGAAAAACATACTTCCACTTTGAGTTTAACCATGATTTTTGGATATAGTTTCATGTTAATAAGAAAAATCATTTTTCCAGAATACCAACTTTTAAATCAAAGTTTATTATAGTTTTTAATTATCTAACCCAAAACAGCACGCGGTTTTACTACGACGGCGTATGTCCGGTATTACGGGGTTCTTCGTGTTTCCAGGTTTTAAATCATAAAGTTAGCATATCATATAGATATATAACATGTGTTTAGTTGATTCTAAAAGTCAAGTTAGAAGGATTAACTTTGTTTGCGAACAAGTTTAGAATTAACTAAACTATGTCCTATTGATTACATGTTATAATCTTCGAATAAGATAGTTTTATATATATGAATCGAATGATGCTATGAACATCATTACTACCTCAAGTTTAGTAGGTAAACCTACTGGAAATGACAAGAAATGATCTAGAGCTTCAAAGGATCTTGGATGGCTTGAAAGTTCTTGAAGTAGAATCATGACACAAAAACAATTTCAAGTAAGATTACTACTCGAATTAAGATAGTTATAGTTATCGAATCAAATCAAAGTTTGAATATGAGTATTACCTTGATTTAGAAAGATAACCTACTGTAAATAACAAGGATTTCTTGAGGTTGGATGATCACTTGAAATGGATTTGCAAGATTGAAAGTAAACTAGCAAACTTGAAAGGATTTTCGAAGTGTTCTTGAAGTGTTAATCCTATGATGATTATAGCTTGATTCTTAAAGTAATTTTTGATGAAGATTATGGTTAGTTTACTGGAAATTTTGTTCTTGAGAGAGTGTGTGTGTTTAGAGAGAATTAGAAAGGGAATTGGAAGTGAAATGGAGTGGGTGGTGAGTGGTGAAGGGTGAGTGGGGTTAAAAGGAGTTCTTGTTTTTCCTTGCTTATAAGTCATGCTAGTTGTCTAATTGTTGGTTCCACATGTTTTTTGACTCATCAAGGGCTGCTAAGAGCTGAATTATTATGTGTATATACCAATAATATATACATCTAGAAGCTGTGTATTGTACGAGTATGAATACGCGTGCATACGAGTAGAATTGTTGATGAAAATGAATGGAAATGTATTTGTAACCATTTTTGTTAAGTAGAAGTATTTTGATATGTGTCTTGAAGTCTTTCAAAAGTGCATTAATATATCTTAATACACTACATGTATATACATTTTAACTGAGTCGTTAAGTCATCGTTATTCGTTACATGTAAGTGTTGTTTCGAAACCTTTAAGTTAACGATCCTGTTAAATGTAATTAATCCATTGTTTATTATATCAAATGAGATGTTAAATTATCATATTATCATGATAACATGGTGTATGAATATATCTTAATACGATATATATATATATTAAAACGTTGTTACAACGATAATCGTTACATATATAACTCGTTTCGAAACTCTTAAGTTAGTAGTCTTGTTTTATGTATAAGGTTTATTGTTAATATACATAATGAGTGAAAGGACCTGTTCATATACATTATAAACAATTCACAATAGTTGATTACATCGCGAGGTATTTGACCTCTATATGATACATTTTGCAAACATTGCATTCATTTTTAAAAGACAAACTTTCTTTACAACGAAAGTTGGCGACATGCATACCATTTCATAATACATCCAACTATAATTGACTTAATAATAATCTTGATGAACTCAACGACTCGAATGCAACGTCTTTCGAAATATGCCATGAATGACTCCAAGTAATATCCTTAAAATGAGCTAATGCACAGCGGAAGATTTCTTTAATACCTGAGAATAAACATGCTTTAAGGTGTCAACCAAAAGGTTGATGAGTTCATTAGTTTATCATAAATAATCATTTCTAATATTTTAATAGACCACAAGATACTCATATTTAGAAAACAATCTGTGCAGGTCTGCTCACTGCTGTAAAAATCATTCATATGAAGAACACCGGAACCTTTCAAACAACTCACCAACGGTAGCTAATGGTCAGTGCAATGACAAAATCATCTCACAGTGGTAGTTAATACAATATAATTTTACAACGGTAGCTAGTGCGTAGTGCAATGCAAAATCATCTCACCGAGGGTAGTTAAAACGGTAGCTAGTGCGTATGTGACGACCCGTCTAAATCCATCTGGACGAACACGTCATTCATTGATTTCATTGCGAGGTATTTGACCTCTATATGATACGTTTTGTAAACATTGCATTCTTTTTAAAAAGTACACAATAAATGAATATCAATTTCTAAGGTTTTCAACGTTTGATGATTTCTATATATAGACAATCACCATAAATAATAGTTTACCATAATAAATCCGTTGACAATGAAGTCAAAATAAGATACACTGTGATGATTTTGTGAATGCAAAGTTTTCTTGAATAAAGCATGTATGACTCCATGCACATAGCTTGTATCACATATAAGCAAACAGCGGAAGACTTCTAGAAACCTGAGAATAAACATGCTTAAAAGTGTCAACACAAAGGTTGGTAAGTTCATAGTTTTAATGTTGCGCATAATCTGTATATAAAGGTGAATCACAAGTTTTCAGTTGTTTCATCCAGAAACGTTTATTAAAATATTCTAGGAAATTGAGCACCCTGGTAACTAAACTTAACGTATATATATTTTATACCCTTTGTATAATCATCTTAATAATACACGCAAACCAACGTGTACGCTTCTCAAATAGCATACGTCCGTTAAAAGGCTAGTGCTCTAGCTCGGACGGGGATATCAGGCCCTATGGATCCATATACCTCTATTCGCGCCTATCGGTTCTTATAACTGACAGTTACTAGTTACCAAAGCTAAGGGATTTTTGGTTCAAACTCGGTGTAGAATTTAGTATGTACTTGTGTCCATTTTGTTTAAAACAAAGTGCATGTATTCTCAGCCCAAAAATGTATAGAGTAAAAGGGATCATATGAAACTCATCTTAGCAGCATATAAATTCGTTCACCAAAATGTGACCGAAACTTGGATTACCAAATAACCGTAGATCTCAACCTAGAGAACATATGTTGGTCAATAAATGTCTATCAAGCTAGGTCAGGTCATAATGTATTACAATCCTAATGCTCGAGATCAACTTACAAGAGTTATCAAAAGTCAATTTCAAAAAGTCAATCTGACTCAATACAATAGTTGAATGATCATGGCAATCGAAACATTTTAACATTTCACATAGTTTCCCAATTCTTGTAGAATTAAACTATAGTTTTTATAAGGCTTTAAAACATAATAAAACAATTAGTTTTGACAATTGTTCAACAAAACGAGGCGTGCCTCATATAAGAATTCTTTTACTCGGCTGGTAATATTTAAAAATCCATTTTATCAATCTCGTAGACAAGTTGTTTAAATCTTAATTGCAGATTCAAAAGCAATTCCAATTAACGTCAATTATAATTCAGTTGATCATATCTTTTAATCCGTTCATCGAAACTATTCGATATCTAAATGAAAAGTTATTGATTTTTCGCCAGCTTTCCAAAAACATGTATATCATATACCTTTTACCAGTAATATTTGTATTTAATTCGTGATTCATTATTAACAGTTTAGCGACGAAATTTAGCATACAAGCATGTATAAATATATATACTCGAGCACTAGACATGGATACCCAATTAATATATAAAAGATAATATATGAGTGCTTACGTATCAATATTGAGATTCAATATTGTAGGAAAGTACCTAGACGCAACAGAGATGATAAACACTAGTTTGACTCACGAGCAAAACCTCAAATCATACCCATAACCTCATGGCTATAACCCATAATTTCCTTAGCTTTATCCCGCTCGAAAACCCATTTTGAAATTGTTTGGCCATAACTTCGTCGTAATATTTTATGTAAAATACTAATAATAACGGTAACGATATCTGATAATACTAATACTAATAATAATAAGATTAATATTATTAATCTTAATAATAATAATAATAATAATAATAATAATAATAATAATAATAATAACAATAATAATAATAATAATATAAATAATAATAATAATACAGAGAGAGTAGATGGAAAGATATATGTTCGATCAAAATAGAAAACGAATGAATTTATAGGAACTAGCCTGAAAAAGTACCCCATGCGATCGCATGGGGTTTGCACTGGTTTGCCATGCGATCGCATGGCTGAAAAATCCAGCTCACATCTGTTTTGTCCTACGCTTGTCGACATATTTATTAATTATATTTATAATATATAATTTATATAATTAATTATATATTATATTAAATTCACGTGCATAGTTGACTTGTAATTTTTGTTTCGATAAGTCGTACGTCATCACGCGACTTATGTCCCGGTTCCGGTTTTTTGAGTGTCCCTTCGTATGCTGTGAAAACTTGTAATTTACATTTTGGGACACGTACCTTTGTCAAAATATAGCCTTAAATTATCCCTAAATTATATCACTCGAAATATAATTTATACATTTGAGTGTTTTGGTCATTTACTTCTTTAAATCATCGTCTCACTATTTATTAATATATATTTAATAATATTATTTTAAATCAAATCTTGTTAAGATTAAGTTAATATTTTATTTTATCACCTTGTAAAATATATATACATATTTTCATTTTGAAATAGTGTTTACTGTAGCAAAGTACTGTAGCAAATAGTGATTTTCAAAACACTGTAGCATTTTGGGTACTGTAGCAATTCGAAAATACTGTAGCAAATTAGTGTTTTACTTGTTCATCTTAAACGTTTTAGTTCACTTATCTAAATATCAATCGAATTAACAAACGAATGTTACTATCGTTTACTAAATAACTTGAAATCATATATATATATATATATATATATATATATATATATATATATATATATATATATATATATATATATATATATATATATATATATATATATATATATATTGTTCGTGAATCATCGAGAACAGTCAAAGAATAATTGATTATATGAATATAGTTCCAAAACTTTCGTGACTCAACATTACAGACTTTGTTTATCATGTTGGAAACGTTAATCATACAACGATTAAGTTTAAATTTGGTCAGAAATTTCCGGGTCATCACAGCGTAGTGCAATACAAAATCATCTCACCGTTACTAACTACAAAATCGAATACAACACAATATAATACAATGGTAGCTAACGCGTAGTGCAATGCGAAATCATCTCACCGAGGGTAGCTAAAACGGTAGCTAGTGCGTAGTGCAATGCAAAATCATCTCACCGTTACTAACTACAAAATCGAATGCAATACATGACAATGGTAGCTAACGCGTAGTGCAATGTGAAATCATCTCACTGAGGGTAGCTAAAACGGTAGCTAGTGCATAGTGCAATGCAAAATCATCTCACCATTACTAACTACAAAATCGAACCATTTCGGTAGCTAACGCGTAGTGCAATTATGAAATCATCTCACCGATGGTCGATAATACAATCTTTATATAAGTCGAACCTCTGAATCTGTGATGACCCGGAAATTTCTGACCAAATTTAAACTTAATCTTTGTATGATTAACATTTCCGACACGATAAGCAAAGTCTGTAAAACTGAATCTCAAAATTTTTGAACTATTCAAATACCTTTCGGTTGTTCTCGACGATTCGCGAACAATTATATGTATATAGATACATATATATATATACTATAACTTGAAAGCGTAACAATGTATTAATTGTTTAATACCGTACATTAAACTTATTGGTTTAAATATTTATTTGAATATATATGATAAATTGAAATATTGGTTGTAACGTGTATTTAAAACGTGTTCATTAAATATATATGTTTTTAAATTAAGTATACGGTAGTAACACCCGCCTAGTGACTCAATTGATATTTAAAAACGATTAGTACTTATATCCATTTAAATTCTTAAAAATAAAAATGTTACGCGCTAAACTATTTTCCTAAATGAAATGAAATAAACTTTGAAAAATAAATAGTTTTGAAAAACTAAATGTTATATAGTTAGATGAAAGATTTTGGATACAAAATTTATATTTCTAAAAATGTATATATATATCTATACATATTAATTTCGTCATAAAACATCTTAATTTAAAATAAAATATTTTGGTAAACAACGAGTCACTGATTTATAGAAGCAAATGACCACGACACTCAAATTTTATAAGATACATTTTTACAAGGTAATTTATTGATGAATAAATCAAACTATTACTAAAGGTACACGTCGCGTAACGTAAAAGGCTAGTTTTCTAAACTTACGAAAGTGCGCTCGAAAAACCGAAAGTGGTACAAGAGTCGAGCGACAACGTACGAGTCATTTTTGTAAAAATTATATTTTTACCATGACCGTAAATATAATATAATATTTAATTAATTCTAAAAATTTAATATATTATATATTAAATAATATTATTTACGTTAACTAAATGAAAATGAAGGAGATTGAGTGTCGGCAGCATTTTTGTAGTGCGCATGAGCTAGTTTCTTTGTTCATGCGAACGCATGACTTGAAGCCTTAGACCCCATGCGATCGTATGGGGGTCGATGGATGGCCACATTATAAATCGAGTCAGTTTGGTACACTGGTTACACACACATATCTCTCCATCTCAATTGCTCCGTATTATATATATTATTAATTATATTATTATTATTATTATTATTATTATTATTATTATTATTATTATTATTATTATTATTATTATTATTATTATTATTATTATTATTATTATTATTATTATTATTATTAATCTTATGGTTAAGTGTGTTATTAGTAGTATTATATAAAATACTACGACGAGGTTCTGCTCGCGTGTTTCAAAACTAGTTTTATGAGTGTGTCAAAGCTAAGGAAATTATGGATTATAGCTATGGAGGTTATGGGTATGGATCAGGGGTATAGCTCATGAGGTCAACCTAGTGTTTATTATCTCCGTTGCGTCTACGTACTTTTCTACGATATTGAATCACAATATTGATATGTAAGCATTAATATCTTATCTATTATATAATGTATCCATGTCTAGTGCTCGAGTCTATATATTTATGCATGCCTGTATGCTAAATTTCTTCATTAAACAGTTATGATGAATCACGAATTAAATACATATATTATTGATAAAAGGTATATGATATGCATGTTTTTGAAAAGCTTGCGAAAAATCAATAACTTTTCATTTAGAAATCGCTTAATTCCGGTGAACGAATTAAAAGATATGATCAACTGAATTATGGTTAACAATAATGGAAATTGCTTTTTACTCTGCAATTAATATTTAAACAACTTGTTTGTAAGATTGATAAATTGGATTTTTGAATATTACCAACCGAGTAAATGAATCCTTATATGAGGTACGTCTCGTTTTGTTAAACTATTGTCAAAATTGACTTTTTGAAACGACTTTGGATAACTTTTGTATGTCGATCTCGAGCATTAGGATTATGATACACTCTGACCAGACCTAGCTTGATAGACATTTATTGACCAACATATATTCTCTAGGTTGAGATCTACGATTATTTGATATTCCGAGTTTCGATCACATTACGATGAACAACTTTGTGTGCTGCTAAGGTGAGTTTCATTTGCTCCCTTTTTAATTGCTTTTGCAATATATATTTTTGGGCTGAGAATACATGCAATTTATTTTAAACGCAATGGATACAAGTACATACTTAATTCTACACTGAGTTTGAACCGAAAATCCCTTAGCTTTGGTAACTAGTAACTGCCGGTTATAAGAACTGGTGGGCGCGAGTAGTAGTATATAGATCCATAGGGCTTGACATCCCCGTCCGAGCTAGAGCACTAGCCTTTTAATGGACGTGTGTTATTTGAGTTTAGGACACGTTGGTTTTCGTGTATTAAAACGAATGGGGTATTTATCATTATAACGTTAAAGCTTAGTTACCAGGGTGCTCTGTTATGTAGAATCTATTGATAAACGTTTCTGGATGAAACAACTGAAATCTTGTGATCCACTTTTATATACAGATTATGCGAAAATCTAAAACTATGAACTCACCAACCTTTGTGTTGACACTTGTTAGCATGTTTATTCTCAGGTTCCCTAGAAGTCTTCCGCTGTTTGCTTATATGATAGACAAGCTATGTGCATGGAGTCTTACATGGCATATTTTTTCGAGAAAACGTTGCATTCACCAATTCATCACCCTGTACCTATTTTAACTACGTTATTAATGGATGTAGTACTGTAAACTATTATATACAGTGATTGTCTATATGTAAAAATTATCAGATGTCGAAAACCTTGGATTTAAATATTCATTTATGGTATACCTTTTCAAAAGAATGCAATGTTTATAAAACGTAGCATATAGAGGTCAAATAATTCGCAATGAAATCAATGAATGACGTATTTATCCATATGGATTTGGAGCGATCGTCACAGTTGGTATCAGAGCTTGAGGTCATAGGGAACCAGAATTTGCATTAGTGTGTTTAACTGGTAATTGTTAGGATGCATTAGTGAGTCTGGACTATGACCGTATCTATTTTTACCGAGTTTTACTTATCATTTCTTGTCAGAAATTACATGCTTATCATTCTTAAGTCTAGACACATTTACCTGCAATTATTGCATGAATAGTGTGTAGACAAAATTCATATCTCAGCGTATCTGCTAATACATATCTTAGCATATCGGTTACTGTGAACTTTTCCTGGGTTCTTCCGAAAATTTCTCCGTAATTTATGGGATTTTGGCATTATATATACATATGTAAATTATGTATCGGAGAATACCAAACTAAATCCTATAATCTATCTCATATCAAAAATAAATTCCCTGATTATACAAGATGGATCCCGTATCTAGTTCAAATTCCTTAAACTCCGACAGCTATTCCGATATGGATATTCACCTAAACTCCGAAGACAGTGTAACCGGAATGGATCAACCAATCAGCCATCATCTATTCTGGATGAATTGGGGATGGGTTCGTAGCCTCCTCAATCATTGGAGACAAGAAGAAGGTGATCCCTTCTATCCACCACATTGCCCTCTTGGAGAAGAACCTGAAGCACTTACCGGCGAACCTGTTCGTAATACCATTTTCTCTCTCATTTCCAGAGTATCTAGTCATGATTATATACTATCTCACATTCTAAATCTTATTCGTCCGCTCGTCTGAACCGACAATCATCCCGGTGTAGTAGAAGAAGTCAACGAGCTTCGTGCTCGAGTGGTGACTTTAGAGAATATGGTACAAAGGTTACAAGCACCAGCAGCATCACCAGCATCAACAGTACCACCATCATCAACGCCAACAGTATCATTACCACTACCAACAACAACATCCGCATCGCACACCTCAACATCACAATCTGTACCTCGAACATCAACGTTATACGCACCATAAATACCAAGGAATACCAACAACAACAAACGATGAAGTATTGATTCATAACTTCATCGAAGAAATATTCTGCAGAGAATATGTAGTTTCTAAAAGTTTTAGAGATTATATATTCTAGTCCTTGTCAAAAACCAGATGAGATTAATATTATGTTAACTCATTAAATCCATGATTACATCTAAAGAAAATATATATGTAGGTATATTTTCATAAAGATTGTAATTAAGAAAATTCTTTTGTATAAACTGTTAATGGTGAGAATATTTTAACGGGTAGGTAATACCCGAGAGATATATAAATTCACAATTAACATGTTACATTCTTCGATTCTGATTCAACAAATCATCAACTACTTTCATAACGAGAAACATTCTTTCATAGAAATCAAAACAACCATACTCATTCAAAATTAATTACATATTCTGATTTTAACATATCAGAATCCAAGTCGAGATATAACCGATATCATCACTCATAGATCCCTACATCTTTCAAAGCTATACTTTGATTTCAAAACTGTGCTAGAACATCATATGTATATTACCGATTACAATCTGTGTTCAAACCGTCCGAAATTTCTGAAAAAACACTTCAAACAATGAACCATCGAGATGATGATCCAACAACATGTTACCCACAGTTATGCACCTGAAAAACTCTCGAAACCAAAGTCATAGTTTAACACGTAATCATGTCAGACCCTTTGGCATTTATTAGCAAAAATTATTTTTCAAACCCTTTTCAACATAGACAGTTTTGTCACAGCTCCAACAAATCAACTTCAATTATTCATTCGAATAAGCCTTATTATAACTTTTATATATAAGTTTGCCCTTCGTCATTGTTACCGAGGAACCTTTTATATCTCGCCACATTAGCAGCAAACTTACCCGCAACATCATTGATCTTTAACTTTTCAAAAAAATCATTATACTCATTGAAACCTTATATCTTGTAACGAGAATTGCCATACGAATCATCGGGAATTAGCAATCAGTATTTTGAAATCTCGCAGCATGTCTACGCCAACAGCTATATGTGTACATATAACGTCTGTCTCCTAGATTTACACACTTCGAATGTGAAGATTCTGAAAATCACCCTAAACTGAGAATTAGTTCTCCAAATTTTGAAAAATGCTGATGAAGCAGCAAAAACTGTAAACGACCTTAACAGTAACAAGTTTGATGATAAAGAATAGTGTGTTGGAAAAGCTCAGAAAAAGAAAAGGTTTGGAACTGGAAAACGGATTGAGCAAAGTATGAAGGAGGCTGTGGATAAATCACAAGGACAAAACTTGCTTTTCAAGAATCCAAATGATTCAGTATTTGTTGAAGCCATTAACGAATACCTTGCTTCCGAATCTAAACCCTTGCGGACAATATTCTTCATCATCCTCTGATATTAGAAATTCTAAGATATCATCGTATCTTTCATTATAAATATCCTCCATATTTCTGGAGATAATTCCATAATCATTCTTATCGGAAATCAATTTTCTCCTTATGATATCTGTGTTACATCATGAAAGAAACTATTTTAGTTTCTAAATTCTGAAACCTTCGAGTTTAAAATATGAATATTTTTGAAGTGGTGTTGGGAGCTGAAGCATGAGTTAGTATAATATAATGACACTTGATCAACGTGATTATATTACAGTAAGTCATGCTGAGTTTCTAATGGAACGTGATAAAGGTTCACAGATCACACCCTCATCATGAACCATGTTACATAACTCTTTCATTCTATATAAACTCTAAATATATCAAGAAAATATATTTCTTGATGATTCGGTCTTTTCCAGATATTCTGGTAATTTGACAAATCAAGATCGTGCCATTACAATTTCTTTCTTAGAACATTAATTATGTTCATCCGAAATTCTTATCTACAAATTCTGGACCATTATCCGCTTGACTTAAGGTCGGGAAGAGAAATCGAAAGCATGGAGATCCGAAATATAAGGGAGAATATAGGCCCAATAACAACCCCGAAATTTACAAACCGTGTATATCAATGCGTATAGTAATATAAAGACACGGGAGAATGAAAAATACTATAACCCCAAGGTAATGGTAGAAGAAAGTAACTTTCTCTGGTGGTAGATGAAAAAGAAGAATGACAGATATGAAAGTTAGGAGTATATTAAGAATCAGAACTGGATGAAGCATTTCACAATCTTTTGGAAGTATGAAATGAGGAAGAAGATGTAGGAGTGGTGAAAATAATGAGACAAAAGGGGTTAATTTATAAGCGAAATAACAGATAGAGCAATCGAGGCAGGTGACCTCATTTAATTAAAGAAGATCTTAATTTCCTTAAATTCCGAAGAATCAAATCTTATTTAGATTATGAAGACTTTCTATTCCTTAAATTCCGAAAATCAATCGTTACTACGTCAAGAGATAAGACGCATCTCTATTCTCTATTTCACTTTATTACGATAACTTCCCTCATACGCTTTGAGTAATTGGATTGTGTTATCCATATTATTCAACGGTGATAAAACCCTATTTATCAACACATATACGGCATGAAAACATTTTTATTGTTAGTCATGACGACCTCACTCAAATTTCGGGACGAAATTTCTTTAACGGGTAGGTACTGTGATGACCCGGAAATTTCTGACCAAATTTAAACTTAATCTTTGTATGATTAACATTTCCGACACGATAAGCAAAGTCTGTAAAACTGAATCTCAAAATTTTTGAACTATTCAAATACCTTTCGGTTGTTCTCGACGATTCGCGAACAATTATATGTATATAGATACATATATATATACTATAACTTGAAAGAGTAACAACGTATTAATTGTTTAATACCGTACATTAAACTTATTGGTTTAAATATTTATTTGAATATATGTGATAAGTTGAAATATTGGTTGTAACGTGTATTTAAAACGTGTTCATTAAATATATATGTTTTCAAATTAAGTATACGGTAGTAACACCCGCCTAGTGATGCAATTGATATTTAAAAACGATTAGTACTTATATCCATTTAAATTCTTAAAAAGAAAAACGTTACGCGCTAAACTATTTTCCTAAATGAAATGAAATAAACATTGAAAAATAAATAGTTTTGAAAAACTAAATGTTATATAGTTAGATGAAAGATTTTGGATACAAAATTTATATTTCTAAAAATGTATATATATATATATATATATATATATATATCTATACATATTAATTTCGTCCTAAAACATCTTAATTTGAAATAAAATATTTTGATAAACAACGAGTCACTGATTTATAGAAGCAAATGACCACGACACTCAAATTTTATAAGATACATTTTTACAAGGTAATTTATTGATGAATAAATCAAACTATTACTAAAGGTACACGTCGCGTAACGTAAAAGGCTAGTTTTCTAAACTTACGAAAGTGCGCTCGAAAAACTGAAAGTGGTACAAGAGTCGAGCGACAACGTACGAGTCATTTTTGTAAAAATTAAATTTTTACCATGATCGTAAATATAATATAATATTTAATTAATTCTAAAGATTTAATATATTATATATTAATTAATATTATTTACGTTAACTAAATGAAAATGAAGGAGATTGAGTGTCTGCAGCATTTTTGTAGTGTGCATGAGCTGGTTTCTTTGTTCATGTGAACGCATGACTTGAAGCCTTAGACCCCATGCGATCGCATGGGGGTCGATGGCTGGCCACATTATAAATCGAGTCAGTTTGGTACACTGGTTACACACACATATCTCTCCATCTCAATTGCTTCGTATTATATATATTATTAATTATATTATTATTATTATTATTATTATTATTATTATTATTATTATTATTATTATTATTATTATTATTATTATTATTATTATTATTATTATTATTATTATTATTATTATTATTATTATTAAGATTACTATTATTATTAATCTTATGGTTAAGTGTGTTATTAGTAGTATTATATAAAATACTACGACGAGGTTCTGCTCGCGTGTTTCAAAACTAGTTTTATGAGTGTGTCAAAGCTAAGGAAATTATGGATTATAGCTATGGAGGTTATGGGTATGGATCAGGGGTATAGCTCATGAGGTCAACCTAGTGTTTATCATCTCCGTTGCGTCTACGTACTTTTCTACAATATTGAATCACAATATTGATATGTAAGCATTAATATCTTATCTATTATATAATGTATCCATGTCTAGTGCTCGAGTCTATATATTTATGCATGCCTGTATACTAAATTTCTTCGTTAAACAGTTATAATGAATCATGAATTAAATACATATATTATTGATAAAAGGTATATGATATGCATGTTTTTGGAAAGCTGGAGAAAAATCAATAACTTTTCATTTAGAAATCACTTAATTCCGGTGAACGAATTAAAAGATATGATCAACTGAATTATGGTTAACAATAATGGAAATTGCTTTTTAATCTGCAATTAATATTTAAACAACTTGTTTGTAAGATTGATAAATTGGATTTTTGAATATTACCAACCGAGTAAATGAATCCTTATATGAGGTACGTCTCGTTTTGTTAAACTATTGTCAAAATTGACTTTTTGAAACGACTTTGGATAACTTTTGTATGTCGATCTCGAGCATTAGGATTATGATACACTATGACCAGACCTAGCTTGATAGACATTTATTGACCAACATATATTCTCTAGGTTGAGATCTACGATTATTTGATATTTCGAGTTTCGATCACATTACGATGAACAACTTTGTGTGCTGCTAAGGTGAGTTTCATTTGCTCCCTTTTTAATTGCTTTTGCAATATATATTTTTGGGCTGAGAATACATGCAATTTATTTTAAACGCAATGGATACAAGTACATACTTAATTCTACACTGAGTTTGAACCGAAAATCCCTTAGCTTTGGTAACTAGTAACTGCCGGTTATAAGAACTGGTGAGCGCGAGTAGTAGTATATGGATCCATAGGGCTTGACATCCCCGTCCGAGCTAGAGCACTAGCCTTTTAACGGACGTGTGTTATTTGAGTTTAGGACACGTTGGTTTGCGTGTATTAAAACGAATGGGGTATTTATCATTATAACGTTAAAGCTTAGTTACCAGGGTGCTCTGTTATGTAGAATCTATTGATAAACTTTTCTGGATGAAACAACTGAAATCTTGTGATCCACTTTTATATACAGATTATGCGAAACACTAAAACTATGAACTCACCAACCTTTGTGTTGACACTTGTTAGCATGTTTATTCTCAGGTTCCCTAGAAGTCTTCCGCTATGTGCTTATATGATAGACAAGCTATGTGCATGGAGTCTTACATGGCATATTTTTTCGAGAAAACGTTGCATTCACCAATTCATCACCATGTACCTATTTTAACTGCGTTATCAATGGATGTAGTACTGTAAACTATTATATACGGTGATTGTCTATATGTAGAAATTATCAGATGTCGAAAACCTTGGATTTAAATATTCATTTATGGTATACCTTTTCAAAAGAATGCAATGTTTATAAAACATAGCATATAGAGGTCAAATACCTCGTAATGAAATCAATGAATGACGTATTTGTCCATATGGATTTGGAGCGATCATCACAGAATCCAAATAATTCTATCATAGAATGTAGTTTTGAATATTTGTGTCTATTTCGTCAAAAGTTTATAGAAGCAGTTCATGTATTCTCAGTTCAAAAATATGTATCTCAAATGCATTTAGTAAAACATTTATAAAACAGCGTATGTATTCTCAGTCCCAAAAATGTATAGAGTAAAAGGGAATCAAATGAACTCACGATACTGTATTTTGTAGTAAAAATACATATGACGACATTGAACAAATGCAAGGTTGGCCTCGGATTCACGAACCTATATCATTTATGTATATATTAACACATATAACAACATTTAAACAAGCTGATATTTTTAATATACTAGTTTTATTACGATTTATATGTTACCCTAAATAAATTTATAAATTATATCTATTTTATATATCTTAATTACATAGTTAATAATTATATATGTCGGATTCTTATTAAAGTATTTTAATTAAAACATATATGATATATTAAAATTTATATATAAGGTTATATTAAAATATATTTATATCTTATATATAATTTAATTAAAAATAAATAATAATATTTTATTTTGAAAACAACATAGTTTGTAATATTAACATAGGTATTGTATATGTTTTAGATACCTTTTACTTAAATAATATATTTTGTAATAATAATAATGATACTAATAATGATAAATAACTAATAATAATAATAATAATAATAATAATAATAATAATAATCATAATAATAATAATAATAATAATAATAATAATAATAATAATAATAATAATAATAATAATAATAATAATAATAATAATAATAATAATAATAATAATAATAATAATAATAATAATAATAATTAGAAACTACCTCAAAACAATCGGATGAAAAAAAAATGCCTCAGCCGTGGATCGAACCCGAGACCTCTCGCTAACCCGTTTCTGTTTTGTTCCTTCTTCTTCGCCATCATAAGCTAGTCGACCAGAGATCATGATGATCATACCAGTGAATTAATTATTGGATTTGCGAATTAATATAGAACCAGTTATAACCGTTTTGAATGAATTGAATAGATAACAAAAAAAATATAAAATCAAACAGCAGCAGTGGCTGTTACGAAGAAAAAAAAATATATAAACTCCAAACTTGAATATGAATTTAAGAACATTTTAAGAGAAACTTCCTACATGAAAAAGATTGAAGATCACTCCTATGAACTTTCTGAACTATCAATTGACCCTTAAACATCAAAACAATTTCAAATTTCTCTATGAACAAAATTGTTGACTTTTGAAAAATATAACTTTGACTCTGAAATTAAAACTCAATTCGTAAAATTGAAAGTTGAAACTTTACAGAAAGTTTGAGTGAAGGATTTCTGTCAAAACTACATTAATAGATTTTGTATTTTGATTCGTAATCGAGCTATTGATAAAAAAATCAAGAACAGAGGTGCGGTTTCAGTTTTTCTGAAAATTTTGTTTTAAATTTCGATTTGTAGTGATTATAGAAATTATGTAAGTAATTGAAGGACTGTTATAGCTTATATAATTGATTTAAGCTTGTCTTGAATCATAGAATAGTCGACAGAATCAAATCAGGAACAGAAATAAATATAAAAAATTAAAAAGCTAATTGAGATTGCAAACGGTTTTGTTCCTAGTGCAGATGATTTGTACGATCGATTCTATGTTTCACAGTTTAGGAGTCAACAAACAAAATTAGGTATAGTTTGATTACAATGTATAACCAATTCTAAATATATATATCTGATTTTATTTATAATTTGTATTAATAAATAAATAAGTATATTAATAATAATATTATTAATACTAATCATAATTATATAAATAATAACAATAATAAAATTAATAATAATGATAATAATAATATTAGTAATTCTAATAGTAATAATAAATATAATAATAATAATGGTAAATAATAATGATACTAATAATCATAAAAATGATAATTTGAATAAGTTTAATATTCATGATAATATTAATATTATTAATAACGCTAATAATAATACTACTTATACTACTGACAATAATAATATAATAATTTATACATATCAAGTTTCATGTATATATATATATATATATATATATATACATATATTTTATATTAGAATTAATAATATTAATAATACAAATATTAATATTAACATTAATATTAATAATAATAATAATGATCATAATATTAATATATCATTTATATTTTAACCTGTAATTGTAGTGACCCGAACTTTTCCATGTTTATATATATTAAATAAAATTGTTATTTACATGATTAAGTGTTTCCAATATGTTAAGCAATCAAACTTGTTAAGACTTGATTAATTGAAATAGGTTTCATATAGACAATTGACCACCCAAGTTGACCGGTGATTCACGAACGTTAAAACTTGTAAAAACTATATGATGACATATATATGGTTATATATATAGTTAACATGATATTATGATAAGTAAACATATCATTAAGTATATTAACAATGAACTACATATGTAAAAACAAGACTACTAACTTAATGATTTTGAAACGAGACATATATGTAACGATTATCGTTGTAACGACATTTAATGTATATATATCATATTAAGAGATATTCGTACATCATAATATCATGATAATATAATAATTTAAAATCTCTTTTGATATTATAAACATTGGGTTAACAACATTTAACAAGATCGTTAACCTAAAGGTTTCAAAACAACACTTACATGTAACGACTAACGATGACTTAACGACTCAGTCAAAATGTATATACATGTAGTGTTTTAATATGTATTCATACACTTTTGAAAGACTTCAAGACACTTATCAAAATACTTCTACTTAACAAAAATGCTTACAATTACATCCTCGTTCAGTTTCATCAACAATTCTACTCGTATGCACCCGTATTCGTACTCGTACAATACACAGCTTTTAGATGTATGTACTATTGGTATATACACTCCAATGATCAGCTCTTAATAGCCCATGTGAGTCACCTAACACATGTGGGAACCATCATTTGGCAACTAGCATGAAATATCTCATAAAATTACAAAAATATGAGTAATCATTCATGACTTATTTACATGAAAACAAAATTACATATCCTTTATATCTAATCCATACACCAACGACCAAAAACACCTACAAACACTTTCATTCTTCAATTTTCTTCATCTAATTGATCTCTCTCAATTTCTATCTTCAAGTTCAAAGTGTTCTTCATAAATTCCAAAAGTTCTAGTTTCATAAAATCAAGAATACTTCCAAGATTGCAAGTTTACTTCCAAGTTTTCTAAATTCATTCCAAGTAATCATCCAAGATCAAGAAACCTTTGTTACTTACAGTATTTTATCTTTCTAATACAAGGTAATAATCATATTCAAACTTTAATTCAATTTCTATAACTATAACAATCTTATTTCGAGTGGAAATCTTACTTGAAATTGTTTTCGTGTCATGATTCTGCTTTAAGAACTTTCAAGCCATCCAAGGATCCTTTGAAGCTAGATCCATTTTTCTCATTTCCAGTAGGTTTATCCAAGGAACTTGAGGTAGTAATGATGTTCATAACATCATTCGATTCATAAAAAAAAAGCTGTCTTATTCAACGTTATAAACTTGTAATCACTAGAACATAGTTTAGTTAATTCTAAACTTGTTTGCAAATAAAGTTAATCCTTCTAACTAGACTTTTAAAATCAACTAAACACATGTTCTATATCTATATGATATGCTAACTTAATGATTTAAAACCCGGAAACACGATAAACACCATAAAACTGAATATACGCCGTCGTAGTAAAACCGGGGGCTGTTTTGGTTGGGATAATTAAAAGCTAAGAAGAACTTTGATTTAAAAGCTATACTTATAGAAAAATGATTTTTCTTATGAACATGAAACTATATCCAAAAATCATGGTTAAACTCAAAGTGAAAGTATGTTTTTCAAATGGACATCAAGATGTCGTTCTTTCGACGGAAATAACTACCTCTTTCAAAAACGACTTGTAACTTGTATTTCCGACTATAAACTTATACTTTTTCTATTTAGATTCATAAATTTAAGTTCAATACGAAACCGTGGCCACTGGAATCACTCAAAACGGATTAGAAACGAAGAAATGGCGAGTAAAACAAGATTGATAAAAACTACTCATTTTACCTACGTGAAAGTTAGTAATAAATCTATTCCAACCATAACCTAATCAACTTATATTGTATATTATGTAATCTTGAGATACCATAGACACGTATACAATGTTTCGACCTATCATGTCGACCCATCTATATATATTGCGGAACAACCATAGACACTCTATATGTGAATGTTGGCGTTAGCTATACAGGGTTGAGGTTGATTCCAAAATATATATATATATAGTTTGAGTTGTGATCAATACTGAGATATGTATACACTGGGTCGTGGATTGATTCAAGATAATATTTATCGATTTATTTCTATACATCTAACTGTGGACAACTAGTTGTAGGTTACTAACGAGGACAGCTGACTTAATAAACTTAAAACATCAAAATGTATTAAAAGTTTTGTAAATTTATTTTGAACATACTTTGATATATATGTATATATTGTTATAGGTTTGTGAATCAACCAGTGGTCAAGTCTTACTTCCCGACGAAGTAAAAATCTATGAAAGTGAGTTATAGTCCCACTTTTAAAATCTGATATTTTTGGGATGAGAATACATGCAGGTTTTATAAATGATTTACAAAATAGACACAAGTACGTGAAACTACATTCTATGGTTGAATTATCGAAATCGAATATGCCCCTTTTTATTAAGTCTGGTAATCTAAGAATTAGGGAACAGACACCCTAATTGACGCGAATCCTAAAGATAGATCTATTGGGCCTAACAAACCCCATCCAAAGTACCGGATGCTTTAGTACTTTGAAATTTATATCATATCCGAAGGGTGTCCCGGAATGATGGGGATATTCTTATATATGCATCTTGTTAATGTCGGTTACCAGGTGTTCACCATATGAATGATTTTTATCTCTATGTATGGGATGTGTATTGAAATATGAAATCTTGTGGTCTATTGTTACGATTTGATATATATAGGTTAAACCTATAACTCACCAACATTTTTGTTGACGTTTAAAGCATGTTTATTCTCAGGTGAATACTAAGAACTTCCGCTGTTGCATACTAAAATAAGGACAAGATTTGGAGTCCATGTTTGTATGATATTGTGTAAAAACTGCATTCAAGAAATTGATTTCGATGTAACATATTTGTATTGTAAACCATTATGTAATGGTCGTGTGTAAACAGGATATTTTAGATTATCATTATTTGATAATATACGTAAAGCTTTTTAAACCTTTATTTATGAAATAAAGGTTATGGTTTGTTTTAAAAATGAATGCAGTCTTTGAAAAATGTCTCATATAGAGGTCAAAACCTCGCAACGAAATCAATTAATATGGAACGTTTTTAATCAATAAGAACGAGACATTTCAGTTGGTATCTGAGCGTTGGTCTTAGAGAACCAGAATTTTGCATTAGTGTGTCTTATCGAGTTTGTTAGGATGCATTAGTGAGTCTGGACTTCGACCGTGTTTACTTGGAAAAAAAAAAGATTGCTTAACAAATTTTGTTGGAAACTATATATTTTTAACATGTGAATATTATGTGATATACTAATCTCTTAACTTGTTTGATATTATGTGATAGATGTATACCTCTAGAACTAGTCCCATTGACTCACCTAATAATAATGAAGAGTCAAATGTAAATTGGAATGATTCGTGGACTGATTCACAAGTTCCCGAAGAGGAACCGGAAGAAGAGTCGGAACCGGAAGAAGAATCGGAACCGGAAGAAGAATCGGAACCGGAAGAAGAACCAGTGGGGGAAATAATAAAACGGTTAAGTAGAAGAAAATCCTCAACCAACCGACCAAAGTTAATTATGGTCAACGGTGTTTCCGCCAAGGAAGCAAAATATTGGGAGGATTACCAATTCTCCGATGAATCGGATCCCAACGAGGATTCCGATGATGTTATAGAAATTACCCCAACTGAATTTAAAAAGGCAAAAGAGAACAATAAGGGAAAGGGCATAAAAATAGAGAAATCTGATTCTAACCCCGATGAACTTTATATGTATCGTCAACACCCGTATTTCTTAAGTTGTAACAATAACCCGGGAACCACTAAACCACCAGGTTTTTCTAGACCAATGTGGAAAACGACGGTTCGTATTAGGGGAACATCATATATCCCTAAAAACTGAGCAAAAAGAACCAAGTTCGAAAAAGAAGAAACGAGTGAGTCGGAATAAGATAGTTGTATTTGTGCGGTGTAATATATGTAACATAGTGTGCTTATGCTTTACGATATATGTAAAAATTGCTTGTATTAATAAGTATCTTTTATGCATCTAACTCTTGTCTATTTTACAGTATAAAAACACAAAATGGATAGACAACCCAATATTTTAGAAGACTTACCCGGAGACATGATTGATGAAATCTTGTCTAGAGTCGGTCAGAATTCCTCGGCACAACTATTTATGGCAAAATCAGTTTGTAAGACATTCGAAGAACGTTCCAAGAATGCCTTGGTTTATAAAAAGCTTTCGTTTGAAAGATGGGGGATATCACATTGGGGAACCCATAAGTTACGATGTGTTTACTTTGACGCATATATTGCGGGGAACCCAAATGCTATTTTACGCAACGGGTTAAGAAATTATTTTGACTCAATGTATCCGAATATAGGACTTCATGATTTAGAAAAAGCGGCTTACATGCAACATAAAGAAGCATGTTATGCTTATGGGTTAGTAATGTTCGCTTCTCACCAAAGTGAGAAAAAGAACATCGGGCTACAACTATTAAACAAAACGTTCCCACAAGTGACGGAATCGGTAATTGGGGTAAGAAATGAGGTTTTTAGGTTATTACGAGACTGTTGGTCATTACGTAACCTTCGCCTTTTTGACGACGTTACAACACATTGTCATACTATCGGTCACAACGGTTACGTTCCGCAAGACCAAGGATGGGAAGTGGTATTAGTAAAACCAGAATGCATGACTTGTTTCTGGACGTATGAATTACGTGTCTTTGTTGCCTTTGCTGAACGCCTTATTTATTAACTAGAATTATCTTCGCAACTACTTTGTATCAAAGTTTTATGTGCTATATTTCATGCTATATGTAAAATAGCGGTATTGTAAGTTTGCAAGTTATTGTATAAACGTTTGAATATGATTTGTTTTTTTTTTTTTTGTGATTAGTTTTTCATATAGAATTGTAGTAGTTGAAATGGTATGTTAGCTACTAAGTATGAACTTAACGGGTAGGTACTACCCGAATTAAAGAGTATAAAATGCTAATATGAAGAAAGAGCTTTTATAAATAAGTTCATATTACGCTACGAAATACTATTGACTACTCTTGATATTCTATATGATTAACTCGTTTCATTTGACTATTTTGAAGGAAATGACACCGACTACTCGACACACCTTGAATATGAGTGAAGAGGAATTTCGTGCCTTTCTTGCTTCAAACATAGCCGCAGTACAGGCTGCGCTACATACCAATAATAACCTTGGATCTAGCAGTACAGGAAATCGTGTAGGATGCACCTACAAAGAATTCACTACCTGCAAACATTTGGAATTTGATGGAACCGAAGGACCGATCGGATTGAAACGATGGACCGAGAAGGTCGAATCGGTGTTTGCCATAAGTAAGTGTACTGAAGAGGACAAAGTGAAGTACGCTACGCATACCTTCACAGGTTCTGCGTTAACATGGTGGAATACCTATCTAGAGCAAGTGGGACAAGATGATGCTTACGCACTACCGTAGTCATCATTCAAGCACTTGATGAACGAGAAGTACTGTCCCAGAACTGAGGTCAATAAGCTCAAGACAGAACTTAGAGGGTTACGAACCCAAGGATTTGATATTACCACGTACGAAAGACGATTCACAGAATTGTGCTTATTGTGTCCGGGAGCGTTCGAAGATGAGGAAGAGAAGATCGACGCGTTTGTGAAAGGATTACCGGAAAGTATCCAAGAAGATATAAGTTCACACGAGCCCGCCTCCATACAACAGGCATGTAGAATGGCTCACAAACTAGTGAACCAGATTGAAGAAAGAATTAAAGAACATACTGCTGAAGAGGCCAATGTGAAGCAAGTCAAAAGAAAGTGGGAGGAAAACGGTGATAAGAATCACCAATACAACAACAACAGCAATTACAACAATAATCGCTAAAACTATCCCAACAATCGCAACATCAATCGCAACTACAACAAACGGTCCAACAACAACAACAACAACAACAACAACAGCAGCAACAACAACAATCATCCCAACAACAATAATAATCGCAACAACAACAACAATCAGAAGCAGCTATGCCAAAGGTGTGAAAAGTATCACTCGGGGTTCTGCACCAAATTTTGCAACAAGTGTAAAAGATATGGTCATAGCGCGGCGAAGTGTGAGGTCTACGGACCAGGGGTTAACAGAACGAAAGGAACAAATGGTGTCGGAATGAGTAATGGTGGAGCAAGTAGTGTCGGAGAAAGTTATGCCAATGTAGTTTGTTATAAATGTGGAAAACCGGGCCACATTATTAGAAATTTCCCGAACCAGGAGAACACGAATGGACAAGGCCGTGGAAGAGTTTTCAATATTAATGCGGCAGAGGCACAGGAAGACCCGGAGCTTGTTACGGGTACGTTTCTTATTGACAATAAATCTGCTTACGTTTTATTTGATTCGGGTGCGGATAGAAGCTATATGAGTAGAGATTTTTGTGCTAAATTAAGTTGCCCATTGACGCCTTTGGATAGTAAATTTTTACTCGAATTAGCAAATGGTAAATTAATTTCAGCAGATAATATATGTTGGAATCGAGAAATTAAACTGGTTAGTGAAACATTTAAGATTGACTTGATACCAGTAGAGTTAGGGAGTTTTGATGTGATAATCGGTATGGACTGGTTGAAAGAAGTGAAAGCAGAGATCGTTTGTTACAAAAATGCAATTCGCATTATACGAGAAAAAGAAAAACCCTTAATGGTGTACGGAGAAAAGGGCAACACGAAGCTACATCTTATTAGTAATTTGAAGGAATAAAAACTAATAAGAAAAGGTTGCTATGCTGTTCTAGCACACGTCGAGAAAGTACAAACTGAAGAAAAGAGCATCAATGATGTTCCCATCGCAAAAGAATTTTCCGATGTATTTCTGAAAGAATTACCGGGATTACCCCCACATCGATCCGTTGAATTTCAAATAGATCTTGTACCAGGAGCTGCACCAATAGCTCGTGCTCCTTACAGACTCGCACCCAGCGAGATGAAAGAACTGCAAAGTCAATTACAAGAACTTTTAGAACGTGGTTTCATTCGACCAAGCACATCACCGTGGGGAGCTCCTGTTTTGTTTGTCAAGAAGAAAGATGGTACATTCAGGTTGTGTATCGACTACCGAGAGTTGAACAAACTTACCATCAAGAACCGCTACCCACTACCGAGAATCGACGACTTATTTGATCAACTACAAGGCTTGTCTGTTTATTCAAAGATTGACTTACGTTCCGGGTATCATCGAATGCGGGTGAAAGAAGATGATATTCCAAAGACGGCTTTTAGGACGCGTTATGGTCATTACGAGTTTATGGTTATGCCGTTTGGATTGACTAACGCACCAGCTGTGTTCATGGACCTTATGAACCGAGTGTGTGGACCATACCTTGACAAGTTTGTCATTGTTTTCATTGATGACATACTTATTTACTCAAAGAATGACCAAGAACACGGTGAACATTTGAGAAAGGTGTTAGAAGTATTGAGGAAGGAAGAATTGTACGCTAAGTTTTCAAAGTGTGCATTTTGATTGGAAGAAGTTCAATTCCTCGGTCACATAGTGAACAAAGAAGGTATTAAGGTGGATCCGGCAAAGATAGAAACTGTTGAAAAGTGAGAAACCCCGAAAACTCCGAAACACATACGCCAGTTTTTAGGACTAGCTGGTTACTACAGAAGGTTCATCCAAGACTTTTCCAGAATAGCAAAACCCTTGACTGCATTAACGCATAAAGGGAAGAAATTTGAATGGAAGGATGAACAAGAGAAAGCGTTCCAGTTATTGAAGAAAAAGCTAACTACGGCACCTATATTGTCATTGCCTGAAGGGAATGATGATTTTGTGATTTATTGTGACGCATCAAAGCAAGGTCTCGGTTGTGTATTAATGCAACGAACAAAGGTGATTGCTTATACGTCTAGACAATTGAAGATTCACGAACAAAATTATACGACGCATGATTTGGAATTAGGTACGGTTGTTTTTGCATTAAAGACTTGGAGGCACTACTTATATGGGGTCAAAAGTATTATATATACCGACCACAAAAGTCTTCAACACATATTTAATCAGAAACAACTGAATATGAGGCAGCGTAGGTGGATTGAATTGTTGAATGATTACGACTTTGAGATTCGTTACCATCCGGGGAAGGCAAATGTGGTAGCCGACGCCTTGAGCAGGAAGGACAGAGAACCCATTCGAGTAAAATCTATGAATATAATGATTCACAATAACCTTACTACTCAAATAAAGGAGGCGCAACAAGGAGTTTTAAAAGAGGGAAATTTAAAGGATGAAATACCCAAAGGATCGGAGAAGAATCTTAATATTCGGGAAGACGGAACCCGGTATAGGGCTGAAAGGATTTGGGTACCAAAATTTGGAGATATGAGAGAAATGGTGTAGTGACCCGAACTTTTCCATGTTTATATATATTAATTGAGATTGATATTTACATGATTAAATGTTTCCAACATGTTAAGCAATCAAACTTGTTAAGACTTGATTAATTGAAATATGTTTCATATAGACAATTGACCACCCAAGTTGACCGGTGATTCACGAACGTTAAAACTTGTAAAAACTATATGATGACATATATATGGATATATATATAGTTAACATGATACTATGATAAGTAAACATATCATTAAGTATATTAACAATGAACTACATATGTAAAAACAAGACTACTAACTTAATGATTTTTAAACGAGACATATATGTAACGATTATCGTTGTAAAGACATTTAATGTATATATATCATATTAAGAGATATTCATACATGATAATATCATGATAATATAATAATTTAAAATCTCATTTGATATTATAAACATTGGGTTAACAACATTTAACAAGATCGTTAACCTAAAGGTTTCAAAACAACACTTACATGTAACGACTAACGATGACTTAACGACTCAGTTAAAATGTATATACATGTAGTGTTTTAATATGTATTTATACACTTTTGAAAGACTTCAATACACTTATCAAAATACTTCTACTTAACAAAAATGCTTACAATTACATCCTCGTTCAGTTTCATCAACAATTCTACTCGTATGCACCCGTATTCGTACTCGTACAATACACAGCTTTTAGATGTATGTACTATTGGTATATACACTCCAATGATCAGCTCTTAGCAGCCCATGTGAGTCACCTAACACATGTGGGAACCATCATTTGGCAACTAGCATGAAATATCTCATAAAATTACAAAAATATGAGTAATCATTCATGACTTATTTACATGAAAATAAAATTACATATCCTTTATATCTAATCCATACACCAACGACCAAAAACACCTACAAACACTTTCATTCTTCAATTTTATTCATCTAATTAATCTCTCTCAAGTTCTATCTTCAAGTTCTAAGTGTTCTTCATAAATTTCAAAAGTTCTAGTTTCATAAAATCAAGAATACTTTCAAGTTTGCTAGCTCACTTCCAATCTTGTAAGGTGATCATCCAACCTCAAGAAATCTTTGTTTCTTACAGTAGGTTATCATTCTAATACAAGGTAATAATCATATTCAAACTTTGGTTCAATTTCTATAACTATAACAATCTTATTTCAAGTGATGATCTTACTTGAACTTGTTTTCGTGTCATGATTCTGCTTCAAGAACTTCGAGTCATCCAAGGATCCATTGAAGCTAGATCCATTTTTCTCTTTTCCAGTAGGTTTATCCAAGGAACTTAAGGTAGTAATGATGTTCATAACATCATTCGATTCATACGTATAAAGCTATCTTATTCGAAGGTTTAAACTTGTAATCACTAGAACATAGTTTAGTTAATTCTAAACTTGTTCGCAAACAAAAGTTAATCCTTCTAACTTGACTTTTAAAATCAACTAAACACATGTTATATATCTATATGATATGCTAACTTAATGATTTAAAACCTGGAAACACGAAAAACACCGTAAAACCGGATTTACGCCGTCGTAGTAACACCGCGGGCTGTTTTGGGTTAGTTAATTAAAAACTATGATAAACTTTGATTTAAAAGTCGTTATTCTGAGAAAATGATTTTTATTATGAACATGAAACTATATCCAAAAATTATGGTTAAACTCAAAGTGGAAGTATGTTTTCTAAAATGGTCATCTAGACGTCGTTCTTTCGACTAAAATGACTACCTTTACAAAAATAACTTGTAACTTAATTTTCTGACTATAAACCAATACTTTTTATATTTAGATTCATAAAATAGAGTTCAATATGAAACCATAGCAATTTGATTCACTCAAAACGGATTTAAAATGAAGAAGTTATGGGTAAAACAAGATTGGATAATTTTTCTCATTTTAGCTACGTGAAAATTGGCAACAAATCTATTCCAACCATAACTTAATCAACTTGTATTGTATATTATGTAATCTTGAGATACCATAGACACGTATACAATGTTTCGACCTATCATGTCGACACATCTATATATATTTCGGAACAACCATAGACACTCTATATGTGAATGTTGGAGTTAGCTATACAGGGTTGAGGTTGATTCCAAAATATATATAGTTTGAGTTGTGATCAATACTGAGATACGTATACACTGGGTCGTGGATTGATTCAAGATAATATTTATCGATTTATTTCTGTACATCTAACTGTGGACAACTAGTTATAGGTTACTAACGAGGACAGCTGACTTAATAAACTTAAAACATCAAAATATATTAAAAGTGTTGTAAATATATTTTGAACATACTTTAATATACATGTATATATTGTTATAGGTTCGTGAATCAACAGTGGCCAAGTCTTACTTCTCGACGAAGTAAAAATCTGTGAAAGTGAGTTATAGTCCCACTTTTAAAATCTAATATTTTTGGGATGAGAATACATGCAGGTTTTATAAATGATTTACAAAATACACACAAGTACGTGAACTTACATTCTATGGTTGAATTATTGAAATCGAATATGCCCCTTTTTATTAAGTCTGGTAATCTACAAATTAGGGAACAGACACCCTAATTGACGCGAATCCTAAAGATAGATCTATTGGGCCTAACAAACCCCATCCAAAGTACCGGATGCTTTAGTACTTCGAAATTTATATCATATCCGAAGGGTGTCCCGGAATGATGGGGATATTCTTATATATGCATCTTGTTAATGTCGGTTACCAGGTGTTCACCATATGAATGATTTTTATCTCTATGTATGGGATGTGTATTGAAATATGAAATCTTGTGGTCTATTGTTACGATTTGATATATATAGGTTAAACCTATAACTGACCAACATTTTTGTTGACGTTTAAAGCATGTTTATTCTCAGGTGAATATTAAGAGCTTCCGCTGTTGCATACTAAAATAAGGACAAGATTTGGAGTCCATGTTTGTATGATATTGTGTAAAAACTGCATTCAAGAAACTGATTTCGATGTAACATATTTGTATTGTAAACCATTATGTAATGGTCGTGTGTAAACAGGATATTTTAGATTATCATTATTTGATAATCTACGTAAAGCTTTTTTTAAACCTTTATTTATGAAATAAAGGTTATGGTTTGTTTTAAAAATGAATGCAGTCTTTGAAAAACGTCTCATATAGAGGTCAAAACCTCGCAACGAAATCAATTAATATGGAACGTTTTTAATCAATAAGAACGAGACATTTCAGTTGGTATCCGAGCGTTGGTCTTAGAGAACCAGAATTTTGCATTAGTGTGTCTTATCGAGTTTGTTAGGATGCATTAGTGAGTTTGGACTTCGACCGTGTTTACTTGAAAAATGATTGCTTAACAAATTTTGTTGGAAACTATATATTTTTAACATGTGAATATTATGTGATATATTAATCTCTTAACGCGTTTGATATTATGTGATAGATGTCTACCTCTAGAACAAGTCCCATTGACTCACCTAATAATAATGAAGAGTCAAATGTAAATTGGAATGATTCATGGACTGATTCACAAGTTCCCGAAGAGGAACCGGAAGAAGAGTCGGAACCGGAAGAAGAATCGGAACCGGAAGAAGAATCGAAACCGGATGAAGAAATAGAACCGGTGGGGGAAATAATAAAACGGTTAAGTAAAAGAAAATCCTCAACCAACCGACCAAGGTTAATTATGGTCAATGGTGTTTCCGCTAAGGAAGCAAAATATTGGGAGGATTACCAATTCTCCGATGAATCGGATTCCGACGAGAATTTCGATGATGTTATAGAAATTACCCCAACTGAATTTAAAAAGGCAAAAGAAAATAATAAGGGAAAGGGCATAAAAATAGAGAAATCTAATTCTAACCCCGATGAACTTTATATGTATCGTCAACCCCCGAAGTCCTTAAGTTGTAACAATGACCCGGGAACCTCTAAACCACCAGGTTTTTCTAAACCAATGTGGATAACGACGGCTCGTATTAGGGGAACATCATATATCCCTAGAAACTTGGCAAAACGAACCAAAACCGAAGAAGAAGAAACGAGCGAGTCGGAATAAGATAGTTGTATTCGTGTGGTGTAATATATGTAATATCGTGTGCTTATGCTTTATGATATATGTAAAAAAAAATTGCTTGTATTAATAAGTATTTTTTTTTTATGAATCTAACTCTTGTCTATTTTACAGTATAAAAATACAAAATGGATAGACAACCCAATATTTTAAGAGACCTACCCGGAGACATGATTGATGAAATCTTGTCTAGAGTCGGTCAGAATTCTTCGGCACAACTATTTAAGGCGAGATCAGTTTGTAAGACATTCGAAGAACGTTCCAAGAATGCCTTGGTTTATAAAAGGCTTTCGTTCGAAAGATGGGGGATATCACATTGGGAAATCCATAAGTTACGATGTGTTTACTTTGACGCATATATTGCGGGGAACCCAAATGCTATTCTACGCAATGGGTTAAGAAATTATTTTGACTCAATATATCCGAATATTGGACTTCGTGATTTAGAAAAAGCAGCTAACATGCAACATAAAGAAGCATGTTATGCATATGGATTAGTAATGTTCGCTTCTCACCAAAGTGAGAACAAGAACATCGGGCTACAACTATTAAACAAAACGTTCCCACAAGTGACGGAGTCGGTAATTGGGGTAAGAAATGAGGTTTTTAGATTATTACGGGACTGTTGGACATTACGTAACCCTCGTCCCTTTGACGACGTTACAACACGCTGTCTTATCAATGGCCATAACGGTTATGTTCCACAAGACCAAGGATGGGAAGTAGTCCTAGTAAAACCAGAATGCATGACTTGTTTCTGGACGTATGAATTACGTGTCTTTATTGCCTTTGCTGAACGACTTGTGTACTAGCTAGAATTATCTTCACAACTATCTTGTATCAAAGTTATTGTGTGCTATATATCATGCTTTATGTAAAATAAGCGGTATTGTAAGTTTGTAAAATATTGTATAAAAGTTTGAACGCGAAATATTATTATAATCAGTTTTTCATATAGAATTGTAGTAGTTGAATTGTATATTAGCTACTAAGTATGAACTTAACGGGTAGGTACTACCCGAATTTAAACTTATAAAACGCTAATATGAAGAAAAAGCTTTTATAAATGAGTTCATACTATGCTACGAAATACTATTAACTACTCTTAATATTCTGTATGATTAAATTGTTCCATTTGACTATTTTGAAGGAAATGGCACCGACTACTCGACACACCGTGAATATGAATGAAGAGGAATTCCGTACTATTCTAGCTTCAAACATAGCCGCAGTACAGGATGCGCTACATACCAACAATAACCTTGGATCTAGCAGTACAGGAAATCGTGTAGGATGCACCTACAAAGAATTCACTGCCTGCAAACCTTTGGAATTTGATGGAACCGAAGGACCGATCGGATTGAAACGGTGGACCGAGAAGGTCGAATCGGTGTTTGCCATAAGTAAGTGTACTGAAGAGGACAAAGTAAAGTACGCTACGCATACCTTCACAGGTTCTGCGTTAACATGGTGGAATACCTATCTAGAGCAAGTGGGACAAGACGATGCGTACGCACTACCGTGGTCAGCATTCAAGCACTTGATGAACGAGAAGTACCGTCCCAGAACTGAGGTCAATAAGCTCAGGACAGAACTTAGAGGGTTACGAACCCAAGGATTTGATATTACCACGTACGAAAGACGATTCACAGAATTGTGCCTATTGTGTCCGGGAGCATTCGAAGATGAGGAAGAGAAGATCGACGCGTTTGTGAAGGGATTACCGGAAAGAATCCAAGAAGATATAAGTTCACACGAGCCCGCCTCCATACAACAGGCATGTAGAATGGCTCACAAACTAGTGAACCAGATTGAAGAAAGAATTAAAGAACAGACTGCTGAAGAGGCCAATGTGAAGCAAGTCAAAAGAAAGTGGGAGGAAAACGGTGATAAGAATCACCAATACAACAACAACAGCAATTACAACAATTATCCCAACAATCGCAACATCAATCGCAACTACAACAAACGGCCCAACAACAACAACAACAACAACAACAACAACAACAACAACAACAACAACAGCAACAACAACAATCATCCCAACAACAATAATAATCGCAACAACAACAACAATCAGAAGCAGCTATGCCAAAGGTGTGAAAAGTATCACTCGGGGTTCTGCACCAAATTTTGCAACAAGTGTAAAAGAAATGGTCATAGCGCGGTGAAGTGTGAGGTCTACGGACCAGGGGTTAATAGAACGAAAGGAACAAATGGTGTCGGAACGAGTAATGGCGGAGCAAGTAGTGTCGGAGCAAGTTATGCCAATGTAGTTTGTTATAAATGTGGAAAACCGGGCCACATTATTAGAAATTGCCCGAACCAGGAGAACACGAATGGAAAAGGCCGCGGAAGAGTTTTCAATATTAATGCGGCAGAGGCACAGGAAGACCCGGAGCTTGTTACGGGTACGTTTCTTATTGACAATAAATCTGCTTACGTTTTATTTGATTCGGGTGCGGATAGAAGCTATATGAGTATAGATTTTTGTGCTAAATTAAGTTGTCCATTGACGCCTTTGGATAGTAAATTTTTACTCGAATTAGCAAATGGTAAATTAATTTCAGCAGATAATATATGTCGGAATCGAGAAATTAAACTGGTTAGCGAAACATTTAAGATTGATTTGATACCAGTAGAGTTAGGAAGTTTTGATGTGATAATCGGTATGGACTGGTTGAAAGAAGTGAAAGCAGAGATCGTTTGTTACAAAAATGCAATTCGCATTATACGAGAAAAAGGAAAACCCTTAATGGTGTACGGAGAAAAGGGCAACACGAAGCTACATCTTATTAGTAATTTGAAGGTACAAAAACTAATAAGAAAAGGTTGCTATGCTATTCTAGCACACGTCGAGAAAGTACAAACTGAAGAAAAGAGCATCAATGATGTTCCCATTGCAAAAGAATTTCCCGATGTATTTCCGAAAGAATTACCGGGATTACCCACACATCGATCCGTTGAATTTCAAATAGATCTTGTACCAGGAGCTGCACCAATAGCTCGTGCTCCTTACAGACTCGCACCCAGCAAGATGAAAGAACTGCAAAGCCAATTACAAGAACTTTTAGAGCGTGGTTTCATTCGACCAAGCACATCACCGTGGGGAGCTCCTGTTTTGTTTGTCAAGAAGAAAGATGGTACATTCAGGTTGTGTATCGACTACCGAGAGTTGAACAAACTTACCATCAAGAACCGCTACCTACTACCGAGAATCGATGACTTATTTGATCAACTACAAGGCTCGTCTGTTTATTCAAAGATTGACTTACGTTCCGGGTATCATCAAATGCGGGTGAAAGAAGATGATATTCCAAAGACTGCTTTCAGAACACGTTACGGTCATTACGAGTTTATGGTCATGCCATTTGGTTTAACTAATGCACCAGCTGTGTTCATGGACCTTATGAACCGATTGTGTGGACCATACCTTGACAAGTTTGTCATTGTTTTCATTGATGACATACTTATTTACTCATAGAATGACCAAGAACACGGTGAACATTTGAGAAAGGTGTTAGAAGTATTGAGGAAGGAAGAATTGTACGCTAAGTTTTCAAAGTGTGCATTTTGGTTGGAAGAAGTTCAATTCCTCGGTCACATAGTGAACAAAGAAGGTATTAAGGTGGATCCGGCAAAGATAGAAACTGTTGAAAAGTGGGAAACCCCGAAAACTCCGAAACACATACGCCAGTTTTTAGGACTAGCTGGTTACTACAGAAGGTTCATCCAAGACTTTTCCAGAATAGCAAAACCCTTGACTGCATTAACACATAAAGGGGAGAAATTTGAATGGAATGATGAACAAGAGAAAGCGTTTCAGTTATTGAAGAAAAAGCTAACTACGGCACCTATATTGTCATTGCCTGAAGGGAATGATGATTTTGTGATTTATTGTGACGCATCAAAGCAAGGTCTCGGTTGTGTATTAATGCAACGAACGAAGGTGATTGCTTATGCGTCTAGACAATTGAAGATTCACGAACAAAATTATACGACGCAAGATTTGGAATTAGGCGCGGTTGTTTTTGCATTAAAGACTTGGAGGCACTACTTATATTGGGTCAAAAGTATTATATATACCGACCACAAAAGTCTTCAACACATATTTAATCAGAAACAACTGAATATGGGGCAGCGTAGGTGGATTGAATTGTTGAATGATTACGACTTTGAGATTCGTTACCACCTGGGAAAGGCAAATGTGGTAGCCGATGCCTTGAGCAGGAAGGACAGAGAACCCATTCGAGTAAAATCTATGAATATAATGATTCATAATAACCTTACTACTCAAATAAAGGAGGCGCAACAAGGAGTTTTAAAAGAGGGAAATTTAAAGGATGAAATACCCAAGGGATCGGAGAAGCATCTTAATATTCGGGAAGACGGAACCCGGTATAGGGCTGAAAGGATTTGGGTACCAAAATTTGGAGATATGAGAGAAATGGTACTTAGAGAAGCTCATAAAACCAGATACTCAATACATCCTGGAACGGGGAAGATGTACAAGGATCTCAAGAAACATTTTTGGTGGCCGGGTATGAAAGCCGATGTTGCTAAATATGTAGGAGAATGTTTGACGTGTTCTAAGGTCAAAGCTGAGCATCAGAAACCATCAGGTCTACTTCAACAACCCGAAATCCCAGAATGGAAATGGGAAAACATTACCATGGATTTCATCACTAAATTGCCAAGGACTGCAAGTGGTTTTGATACTATTTGGGTAATAGTTGATCGTCTCACTAAATCAGCACACTTCCTGCCAATAAGAGAAGATGACAAGATGGAGAAGTTAGCACGACTGTATTTGAAGGAAGTCATCTCCAGACATGGAATACCAATCTCTATTATCTCTGATAGGGATGGCAGATTTATTTCAAGATTCTGGCAGACATTACAGCAAGCATTAGGAACTCGTCTAGACATGAGTACTGCCTATCATCCACAAACTGATGGGCAGAGCGAAAGGACGATACAAACGCTTGAAGACATGCTACGAGCATGTGTTATTGATTTCGGAAACAGTTGGGATCGACATCTACCGTTAGCAGAATTTTCCTACAACAACAGCTACCATTCAAGCATTGAGATGGCACCGTTTGAAGCACTTTATGGTAGAAAGTGCAGGTCTCCAATTTGTTGGAGTGAAGTGGGGGATAGACAGATTACGGGTTCGGAGATTATACAAGAAACTACCGAGAAGATCATCCAAATTCAACAACGGTTGAAAACCGCCCAAAGTCGACAAAAGAGCTACGCTGACATTAAAAGAAAAGATATAGAATTTGAAATTGGAGAGATGGTCATGCTTAAAGTTGCACCTTGGAAAGGCGTTGTTCGATTTGGTAAACGAGGGAAATTAAATCCAAGGTATATTGGACCATTCAAGATTATTGATCGTGTCGGACCAGTAGCTTACCGACTTGAGTTACCTCAACAACTCGCGGCTGTACATAACACTTTCCACGTCTCGAATTTGAAGAAATGTTTTGCTAAAGAAGATCTCACTATTCTGTTAGATGAAATCCAAATCAACGAAAAACTTCAATTCATCGAAGAACCCGTCGAAATAATGGATCGTGAGGTTAAAAGACTTAAGCAAAACAAGATACCAATTGTTAAGGTTCGATGGAATGCTCGTAGAGGATCCGATTTCACCTGGGAGCATGAAGATCAGATGAAGAAGAAATACTCGCATCTATTTCCAGAAGATTCGTCAACACCTTCAACAGCTTAAAATTTCGGGACGAAATTTATTTAACGGGTAGGTACTGTAGTGACCCGAACTTTTCCATGTTTATATATATTAATTGAGATTGATATTTACATGATTAAATGTTTCCAACATGTTAAGCAATCAAACTTGTTAAGACTTGATTAATTGAAATATGTTTCATATAGACAATTGACCACCCAAGTTGACCGGTGATTCACGAACGTTAAAACTTGTAAAAACTATATGATGACATATATATGGATATATATATATAGTTAACATGATACTATGATAAGTAAACATATCATTAAGTATATTAACAATGAACTACATATGTAAAAACAAGACTACTAACTTAATGATTTTTAAACGAGACATATATGTAACGATTATCGTTGTAAAGACATTTAATGTATATATATCATATTAAGAGATATTCATACATGATAATATTATGATAATATAATAATTTAAAATCTCATTTGATATTATAAACATTGGGTTAACAACATTTAACAAGATCGTTAACCTAAAGGTTTCAAAACAACACTTACATGTAACGACTAACGATGACTTAACGACTCAGTTAAAATGTATATACATGTAGTGTTTTAATATGTATTTATACACTTTTGAAAGACTTCAATACACTTATCAAAATACTTCTACTTAACAAAAATGCTTACAATTACATCCTCGTTCAGTTTCATCAACAATTCTACTCGTATGCACCCGTATTCGTACTCGTACAATACACAGCTTTTAGATGTATGTACTATTGGTATATACACTCCAATGATCAGCTCTTAGCAGCCCATGTGAGTCACCTAACACATGTGGGAACCATCAATTAGCAACTAGCATGAAATATCTCATAAAATTACAAAAATATGAGTAATCATTCATGACTTATTTACATGAAAATAAAATTACATATCCTTTATATCTAATCCATACACCAACGACCAAAAACACCTACAAACACTTTCATTCTTCAATTTTCTTCATCTAATTAATCTCTCTCAAGTTCTATCTTCAAGTTCTAAGTGTTCTTCATAAATTTCAAAAGTTCTAGTTTCATAAAATCAAGAATACTTTCAAGTTTGCTAGCTCACTTCCAATCTTGTAAGGTGATCATCCAACCTCAAGAAATCTTTGTTTCTTATAGTAGGTTATCATTCTAATACAAGGTAATAATCATATTCAAACTTTGGTTCAATTTCTATAACTATAACAATCTTATTTCAAGTGATGATCTTACTTGAACTTGTTTTCGTGTCATGATTCTGCTTCAAGAACTTCGAGTCATCCAAGGATCCATTGAAGCTAGATCCATTTTTCTCTTTTCCAGTAGGTTTATCCAAGGAACTTAAGGTAGTAATGATGTTCATAACATCATTCGATTCATACATATAAAGCTATCTTATTCGAAGGTTTAAACTTGTAATCACTAGAACATAGTTTAGTTAATTCTAAACTTGTTCGCAAACAAAAGTTAATCCTTCTAACTTGACTTTTAAAATCAACTAAACACATGTTATATATCTATATGATATGCTAACTTAATGATTTAAAACCTGTAAACACGAAAAACACCGTAAAACCGGATTTACGCCGTCGTAGTAACACCGCGGGCTGTTTTGGGTTAGTTAATTAAAAACTATGATAAACTTTGATTTAAAAGTTGTTATTCTGAGAAAATGATTTTTATTATGAACATGAAACTATATCCAAAAATTATGGTTAAACTCAAAGTGGAAGTATGTTTTCTAAAATGGTCATCTAGACGTCGTTCTTTCGACTGAAATGACTACCTTTACAAAAACGACTTGTAACTTAATTTTATGACTATAAACCAATACTTTTTCTATTTAGATTCATAAAATAGAGTTTAATATGAAACCATAGCAATTTGATTCACTCAAAACGGATTTAAAATGAAGAAGTTATGGGTAAAACAAGATTGGATAATTTTTCTCATTTTAGCTACGTGAAAATTGGCAACAAATAATATTCCAACCATAACTTAATCAACTTGTATTGTATATTATGTAATCTTGAGATACCATAGACACGTATACAATGTTTCGACCTATCATGTCGACACATCTATATATATTTCGGAACAACCATAGACACTCTATATGTGAATGTTGGAGTTAGCTATACAGGGTTGAGGTTGATTCCAAAATATATATAGTTTGAGTTGTGATCAATACTGAGATACGTATACACTGGGTCGTGGATTGATTCAAGATAATATTTATCGATTTATTTCTGTACATCTAACTGTGGACAACTAGTTATAGGTTACTAACGAGGACAGCTGACTTAATAAACTTAAAACATCAAAATATATTAAAAGTGTTGTAAATATATTTTGAACATACTTTAATATACATGTATATATTGTTATAGGTTCGTGAATCAACAGTGGCCAAGTCTTACTTCTCGACGAAGTAAAAATCTGTGAAAGTGAGTTATAGTCCCACTTTTAAAATCTAATATTTTTGGGATGAGAATACATGCAGATTTTATAAATGATTTACAAAATAGACACAAGTACGTGAACTTACATTCTATGGTTGAATTATTGAAATCGAATATGCCCCTTTTTATTAAGTCTGGTAATCTACGAATTAGGGAACAGACACCCTAATTGACGCGAATCCTAAAGATAGATCTATTGGGCCTAACAAACCCCATCCAAAGTACCGGATGCTTTAGTACTTCGAAATTTATATCATATCCGAAGGGTGTCCCGGAATGATGGGGATATTCTTATATATGCATCTTGTTAATGTCGGTTACCAGGTGTTCACCATATGAATGATTTTTATCTCTATGTATGGGATGTGTATTGAAATATGAAATCTTGTGGTCTATTGTTACGATTTGATATATATAGGTTAAACCTATAACTCACCAACATTTTTGTTGACGTTTAAAGCATGTTTATTCTCAGGTGAATATTAAGAGCTTCCGCTGTTGCATACTAAAATAAGGACAAGATTTGGAGTCCATGTTTGTATGATATTGTGTAAAAACTGCATTCAAGAAACTGATTTCGATGTAACATATTTGTATTGTAAACCATTATGTAATGGTCGTGTGTAAACAGGATATTTTAGATTATCATTATTTGATAATCTACGTAAAGCTTTTTTTAAACCTTTATTTATGAAATAAAGGTTATGGTTTGTTTTAAAAATGAATGCAGTCTTTGAAAAACGTCTCATATAGAGGTCAAAACCTCGCAACGAAATCAATTAATATGGAACGTTTTTAATCAATAAGAACGGGACATTTCAGTTGGTATCCGAGCGTTGGTCTTAGAGAACCAGAATTTTGCATTAGTGTGTCTTATCGAGTTTGTTAGGATGCATTAGTGAGTCTGGACTTCGACCGTGTTTATTTGAAAAATGATTGCTTAACAAATTTTGTTGGAAACTATATATTTTTAACATGTGAATATTATGTGATATATTAATCTCTTAACGCGTTTGATATTATGTGATAGATGTCTACCTCTAGAACAAGTCCCATTGACTCACCTAATAATAATGAAGAGTCAAATGTAAATTGGAATGATTCATGGACTGATTCACAAGTTCCCGAAGAGGAACCGGAAGAAGAATCGGAACCGGAAGAAGAATCGGAACCGGATGAAGAAATAGAACTGGTGGGGGAAATAATAAAATGGTTAAGTAAAATAAAATCCTCAACCAACCGACCAAGGTTAATTATGGTCAATGGTGTTTCCGCCAAGGAAGCAAAATATTGGGAGGATTACCAATTCTCCGATGAATCGGATTCCGACGAGAATTTCGATGATGTTATAGAAATTACCCCAACTGAATTTAAAAAGGCAAAAGAAAATAATAAGGGAAAGGGCATAAAAATAGAGAAATCTAATTCTAACCCCGATGAACTTTATATGTATCGTCAACCCCCGAAGTCCTTAAGTTGTAACAATGACCCGGGAACCTCTAAACCACCAGGTTTTTCTAAACCAATGTGGATAACGACGGCTCGTATTAGGGGAACATCATATATCCCTAGAAACTTGGCAAAACGAACCAAAACCGAAGAAGAAGAAACGAGCGAGTCGGAATAAGATAGTTGTATTCGTGTGGTGTAATATATGTAATATAGTGTGCTTATGCTTTATGATATATGTAAAAAAAAATTGCTTGTATTAATAAGTATTTTTTTTTTTTATGAATCTAACTCTTGTCTATTTTACAGTATAAAAATACAAAATGGATAGACAACCCAATATTTTAAGAGACCTACCCGGAGACATGATTGATGAAATCTTGTCTAGAGTCAGTCAGAATTCTTCGGCACAACTATTTAAGGCGAGATCAGTTTGTAAGACATTCGAAGAACGTTCCAAGAATGCCTTGGTTTATAAAAGGCTTTCGTTCGAAAGATGGGGGATATCACATTGGGAAATCCATAAGTTACGATGTGTTTACTTTGACGCATATATTGCGGGGAACCCAAATGCTATTCTACGCAATGGGTTAAGAAATTATTTTGACTCAATATATCCGAATATTGGACTTCGTGATTTAGAAAAAGCAGCTAACATGCAACATAAAGAAGCATGTTATGCATATGGATTAGTAATGTTCGCTTCTCACCAAAGTGAGAACAAGAACATCGGGCTACAACTATTAAACAAAACGTTCCCACAAGTGACGGAGTCAGTAATTGGGGTTAGAAATGAGGTTTTTAGATTATTACGGGACTGTTGGACATTACGTAACCCTCGTCCCTTTGACGACGTTACAACACGCTGTCTTATCAACGGCCATAACGGTTATGTTCCACAAGACCAAGGATGGGAAGTAGTCCTAGTAAAACCAGAATGCATGACTTGTTTCTGGACGTATGAATTACGTGTCTTTATTGCCTTTGCTGAACGACTTGTGTACTAGCTAGAATTATCTTCACAACTATCTTGTATCAAAGTTATTGTGTGCTCTATATCATGCTTTATGTAAAATAAGCGGTATTGTAAGTTTGTAAAATATTGAATAAAAGTTTGAACGCGAAATATTATTATAATCAGTTTTTCATATAGAATTGTAGTAGTTGAATTGTATATTAGCTACTAAGTATGAACTTAACGGGTAGGTACTACCCGAATTTAAACTTATAAAATGCTAATATGAAGAAAAAGCTTTTATAAATGAGTTCATACTATGCTACGAAATACTATTAACTACTCTTAATATTCTGTATGATTAAATTGTTCCATTTGACTATTTTGAAGGAAATGGCACCGACTACTCGACACACCGTGAATATGAATGAAGAGGAATTCCGTACTTTTCTAGCTTCAAACATAGCCGCAGTACAGGATGCGCTACATACCAACAATAACCTTGGATCTAGCAGTACAGGAAATCGTGTAGGATGCACCTACAAAGAATTCACTGCCTGCAAACCTTTGGAATTTGATGGAACCGAAGGACCGATCGGATTGAAACGGTGGACCGAGAAGGTCGAATCGGTGTTTGCCATAAGTAAGTGTACTGAAGAGGACAAAGTAAAGTACGCTACGCATACCTTCACAGGTTCTGCGTTAACATGGTGGAATACCTATCTAGAGCAAGTGGGACAAGACGATGCGTACGCACTACCGTGGTCAGCATTCAAGCACTTGATAAACGAGAAGTACCGTCCCAGAACTGAGGTCAATAAGCTCAGGACAGAACTTAGAGGGTTACGAACCCAAGGATTTGATATTACCACGTACGAAAGACGATTCACAGAATTGTGCCTATTGTGTCCGGGAGCATTCGAAGATGAGGAAGAGAAGATCGACGCGTTTGTGAAGGGATTACCGGAAAGAATCCAAGAAGATATAAGTTCACACGAGCCCGCCTCCATACAACAGGCATGTAGAATGGCTCACAAACTAGTGAACCAGATTGAAGAAAGAATTAAAGAACAGACTGCTGAAGAGGCCAATGTGAAGCAAGTCAAAAGAAAGTGGGAGGAAAACGGTGATAAGAATCACCAATACAACAACAACAGCAATTACAACAATTATCCCAACAATCGCAACATCAATCGCAACTACAACAAACGGCCCAACAACAACAACAACAACAACAGCAGCAGCAACAACAACAATCATCCCAACAACAATAATAATCGCAACAACAACAACAATCAGAAGCAGCGATGCCAAAGGTGTGAAAAGTATCACTCGGGGTTCTGCACCAAATTTTGCAACAAGTGTAAAAGAAATGGTCATAGCGCGGCGAAGTGTGAGGTCTACGGACCAGGGGTTAATAGAACGAAAGGAACAAATGGTGTCGGAATGAGTAATGGCGGAGCAAGTAGTGTCGGAGCAAGTTATGCAAATGTAGTTTGTTATAAATGTGGAAAACCGGGCCACATTATTAGAAATTGCCCGAACCAGGAGAACACGAATGGAAAAGGCCACGGAAGAGTTTTCAATATTAATGCGGTAGAGGCACAGGAAGACCCAGAGCTTGTTACGGGTACGTTTCTTATTGACAATAAATCTGCTTACGTTTTATTTGATTCGGGTGCGGATAGAAGCTATATGAGTAGAGATTTTTGTGCTAAATTAAGTTGTCCATTGACGCCTTTGGATAGTAAATTTTTACTCGAATTAGCAAATGGTAAATTAATTTCAGCAGATAATATATGTCGGAATCGAGAAATTAAACTGGTTAGCGAAACATTTAAGATTGATTTGATACCAGTAGAGTTAGGAAGTTTTGATGTGATAATCGGTATGGACTGGTTGAAAGAAGTGAAAGCACTGATCGTTTGTTACAAAAATGCAATTCGCATTATACGAGAAAAAGGAAAACCCTTAATGGTGTACGGAGAAAAGGGCAACACGAAGCTACATCTTATTAGTAATTTGAAGGCACAAAAACTAATAAGAAAAGGTTGCTATGCTGTTCTAGCACACGTCGAGAAAGTACAAACTGAAGAAAAGAGCATCAATGATGTTCCCATTGCAAAAGAATTTCCCGATGTATTTCCGAAAGAATTACCGGGATTACCCCCACATCGATCCGTTGAATTTCATATAGATCTTGTACCAGGAGCTGCACCAATAGCTCGTGCTCCTTACAGACTCGCACCCAGCAAGATGAAAGAACTGCAAAGCCAATTACAAGAACTTTTAGAGCGTGGTTTCATTCGACCAAGCACATCACCGTGGGGAGCTCCTGTTTTGTTTGTCAAGAAGAAAGATGGTACATTCAGGTTGTGTATCGACTACCGAGAGTTGAACAAACTTACCATCAAGAACCGCTACCCACTACCGAGAATCGACGACTTATTTGATCAACTACAAGGCTCGTCTGTTTATTCAAAGATTGACTTACGTTCCGGGTATCATCAAATGCGGGTGAAAGAAGATGATATTCCAAAGACTGCTTTCAGAACACGTTACGATCATTACGAGTTTATGGTCATGCCATTTGGTTTAACTAATGCACCAGCTGTGTTCATGGACCTTATGAACCGAGTGTGTGGACCATACCTTGACAAGTTTGTCATTGTTTTCATTGATGACATACTTATTTACTCATAGAATGACCAAGAACACGGTGAACATTTGAGAAAGGTGTTAGAAGTATTGAGGAAGGAAGAATTGTACGCTAAGTTTTCAAAGTGTGCATTTTGGTTGGAAGAAGTTCAATTCCTCGGTCACATAGTGAACAAAGAAGGTATTAAGGTGGATCCGGCAAAGATAGAAACTGTTGAAAAGTGGGAAACCCCGAAAACTCCGAAACACATACGCCAGTTTTTAGGACTAGCTGGTTACTACAGAAGGTTCATCCAAGACTTTTCCAGAATAGCAAAACCCTTGACTGCATTAACGCATAAAGGGGAGAAATTTGAATGGAATGATGAACAAGAGAAAGCGTTTCAGTTATTGAAGAAAAAGCTAACTACGGCACCTATATTGTCATTGCCTGAAGGGAATGATGATTTTGTGATTTATTGTGACGCATCAAAGCAAGGTCTCGGTTGTGTATTAATGCAACGAACGAAGGTGATTGCTTATGCGTCTAGACAATTGAAGATTCACGAACAAAATTATACGACGCATGATTTGGAATTAGGCGCGGTTGTTTTTGCATTAAAGACTTGGAGGCACTACTTATATGGGGTCAAAAGTATTATATATACCGACCACAAAAGTCTTCAACACATATTTAATCAGAAACAACTGAATATGGGGCAGCGTAGGTGGATTGAATTGTTGAATGATTACGACTTTGAGATTCGTTACCACCCGGGAACGGCAAATGTGGTAGCCGATGCCTTGAGCAGGAAGGACAGAGAACCCATTCGAGTAAAATCTATGAATATAATGATTCATAATAACCTTACTACTCAAATAAAGGAGGCGCAACAAGGAGTTTTAAAAGAGGGAAATTTAAAGGATGAAATACCCAAGGGATCGGAGAAGCATCTTAATATTCGGGAAGACGGAACCCGGTATAGGGCTGAAAGGATTTGGGTAACAAAATTTGGAGATATGAGAGAAATGGTACTTAGAGAAGCTCATAAAACCAGATACTCAATACATCCTGGAACGGGGAAGATGTACAAGGATCTCAAGAAACATTTTTGGTGGCCGGGTATGAAAGCCGATGTTGCTAAATATGTAGGAGAATGTTTGACGTGTTCTAAGGTCAAAGCTGAGCATCATAAACCATCAGGTCTACTTCAACAACCCGAAATCCCGGAATGGAAATGGGAAAACATTACCATGGATTTCATCACTAAATTGCCAAGGACTGCAAGTGGTTTTGATACTATTTGGGTAATAGTTGATCGTCTCACTAAATCAGCACACTTCCTGCCAATAAGAGAAGATGACAAGATGGAGAAGTTAGCACGACTGTATTTGAAGGAAGTCATCTCCAGACATGGAATACCAATCTCTATTATCTCTTATAGGGATGGCAGATTTATTTCAAGATTCTGGCAGACATTACAGCAAGCATTAGGAACTCGTCTAGACATGAGTACTGCCTATCATCCACAAACTGATGGGCAGAGCGAAAGGACGATACAAACGCTTGAAGACATGCTACGAGCATGTGTTATTGATTTCGGAAACAGTTGGGATCGACATCTACCGTTAGCAGAATTTTCCTACAACAACAGCTACCATTCAAGCATTGAGATGGCACCGTTTGAAGCACTTTATGGTAGAAAGTGCAGGTCTCCAATTTGTTGGAGTGAAGTGGGGGATAGACAGATTACGGGTCCGGAGATTATACAAGAAACTACCGAGAAGATCATCCAAATTCAACAACGGTTGAAAACCGCCCAAAGTCGACAAAAGAGCTACGCTGACATTAAAAGAAAAGATATAGAATTTGAAATTGGAGAGATGGTCATGCTTAAAGTTGCACCTTGGAAAGGCGTTGTTCGATTTGGTAAACGAGGGAAATTAAATCCAAGGTATATTGGACCATTCAAGATTATTGATCGTGTCGGACCAGTAGCTTACCGACTTGAGTTACCTCAACAACTCGCGGCTGTACATAACACTTTCCACGTCTCGAATTTGAAGAAATGTTTTGCTAAAGAAGATCTCACTATTCCGTTAGATGAAATCCAAATCAACGAAAAACTTCAATTCATCGAAGAACCCGTCGAAATAATGGATCGTGAGGTTAAAAGACTTAAGCAAAACAAGATACCAATTGTTAAGGTTCGATGGAATGCTCGTAGAGGATCCGAGTTCACCTGGGAGCGTGAAGATCAGATGAAGAAGAAATACCCGCATCTATTTCCAGAAGATTCGTCAACACCTTCAACAGCTTAAAATTTCGGGACGAAATTTATTTAACGGGTAGGCACTGTAGTGACCCGAACTTTTCCATGTTTATATATATTAATTGAGATTGATATTTACATGATTAAATGTTTCCAACATGTTAAGCAATCAAACTTGTTAAGACTTGATTAATTGAAATATGTTTCATATAGACAATTGACCACCCAAGTTGACCGGTGATTCACGAACGTTAAAACTTGTAAAAACTATATGATGACATATATATGGATATATATATAGTTAACATGATACTATGATAAGTAAACATATCATTAAGTATATTAACAATGAACTACATATGTAAAAACAAGACTACTAACTTAATGATTTTTAAACGAGACATATATGTAACGATTATCGTTATAAAGACATTTAATGTATATATATCATATTAAGAGATATTCATACATGATAATATCATGATAATATAATAATTTAAAATCTCATTTGATATTATAAACATTGGGTTAACAACATTTAACAAGATCGTTAACCTAAAGGTTTCAAAACAACACTTACATGTAACGACTAACGATGACTTAACGACTCAGTTAAAATGTATATACATGTAGTGTTTTAATATGTATTTATACACTTTTGAAAGACTTCAATACACTTATCAAAATACTTCTACTTAACAAAAATGCTTACAATTACATCCTCGTTCAGTTTCATCAACAATTCTACTCGTATGCACCCGTATTCGTACTCGTACAATACACAGCTTTTAGATGTATGTACTATTGGTATATATACTCCAATGATCAGCTCTTAGCAGCCCATGTGAGTCACCAAACACATGTGGGAACCATCATTTGGCAACTAGCATGAAATATCTCATAAAATTACAAAAATATGAGTAATCATTCATGACTTATTTACATGAAAACAAAATTACATATCCTTTATATCTAATCCATACACCAACGACCAAAAACACCTACAAACACTTTCATTCTTCAATTTTCTTCATCTAATTAATCTCTCTCAAGTTCTATCTTCAAGTTCTAAGTGTTCTTCATAAATTTCAAAAGTTCTAGTTTCATAAAATCAAGAATACTTTCAAGTTTGCTAGCTCACTTCCAATCTTGTAAGGTGATCATCCAACCTCAAGAAATCTTTGTTTCTTACAGTAGGTTATCATTCTAATACAAGGTAATAATCATATTCAAACTTTGGTTCAATTTCTATAACTATAACAATCTTATTTCAAGTGATGATCTTACTTGAACTTGTTTTCGTGTCATGATTCTGCTTCAAGAACTTCGAGCCATCCAAGGATCCATTGAAGCTAGATCCATTTTTCTCTTTTCCAGTAGGTTTATCCAAGGAACTTAAGGTAGTAATGATGTTCATAACATCATTCGATTCATACATATAAAGCTATCTTATTCGAAGGTTTAAACTTGTAATCACTAGAACATAGTTTAGTTAATTCTAAACATGTTCGCAAACAAAAGTTAATCCTTCTAACTTGACTTTTAAAATCAACTAAAAACATGTTCTATATCTGTATGATATGCTAACTTAATGATTTAAAACCTGGAAACACGAAAAACACCGTAAAACCGGATTTACGCCGTCGTAGTAACACCGCGGGCTGTTTTGGGTTAGTTAATTAAAAACTATGATAAACTTTGATTTAAAAGTTGTTATTCTGAGAAAATGATTTTTATTATGAACATGAAACTATATCCAAAAATTATGGTTAAACTCAAAGTGGAAGTATGTTTTCTAAAATGGTCATCTAGACGTCGTTCTTTCGACTGAAATGACTACCTTTACAAAAACGACTTGTAACTTAATTTTCTGACAATAAACCAATACTTTTTCTATTTAGATTCATTAAATAGAGTTCAATATGAAACCATAGCAATTTGATTCACTCAAAACGGATTTAAAATGAAGAAGTTATGGGTAAAACAAGATTGGATAATTTTTCTCATTTTAGCTACGTGAAAATTGGCAACAAATCTATTCCAACCATAACTTAATCAACTTGTATTGTATATTATGTAATCTTGAGATACCATAGACACGTATACAATGTTTCGACCTATCATGTCGACACATCTATATATATTTCGGAACAACCATAGACACTCTATATGTGAATGTTGGAGTTAGCTATACAGGGTTGAGGTTGATTCCAAAATATATATAATTTGAGTTGTGATCAATACTGAGATACGTATACACTGGGTCGTGGATTGATTCAAGATAATATTTATCGATTTATTTCTGTACATCTAACTGTGGACAACTAGTTATAGGTTACTAACGAGGACAGCTGACTTAATAAACTTAAAACATCAAAATATATTAAAAGTGTTGTAAATATATTTTGAACATACTTTAATATACATGTATATATTGTTATAGGTTCGTGAATCAACAGTGGCCAAGTCTTACTTCTCGACGAAGTAAAAATCTGTGAAAGTGAGTTATAGTCCCACTTTTAAAATCTAATATTTTTGGGATGAGAATACATGCAGGTTTTATAAATGATTTACAAAATAGACACAAGTACGTGAAACTACATTCTATGGTTGAATTATTGAAATCCAATATGCCCCTTTTTATTAAGTCTGGCAATCTAAGAATTAGGGAACAGACACCCTAATTGACGCGAATCCTAAAGATAGATCTATTGGGCCTAACAAACCCCATCCAAAGTACCGGATGCTTTAGTACTTCGAAATTTATATCATATCCGAAGGGTGTCCCGGAATGATGGGGATATTCTTATATATGCATCTTGTTAATGTCGGTTACCAGGTGTTCACCATATGAATGATTTTTATCTCTATGTATGGGATGTGTATTGAAATATGAAATCTTGTGGTCTATTGTTACGATTTGATATATATAGGTTAAACCTATAACTGACCAACATTTTTGTTGACGTTTAAAGCATGTTTATTCTCAGGTGAATATTAAGAGCTTCCGCTGTTGCATACTAAAATAAGGACAAGATTTGGAGTCCATGTTTGTATGATATTGTGTAAAAACTGCATTCAAGAAACTGATTTCGATGTAACATATTTGTATTGTAAACCATTATGTAATGGTCGTGTGTAAACAGGATATTTTAGATTATCATTATTTGATAATCTACGTAAAGCTTTTTTTAAACCTTTATTTATGAAATAAAGGTTATGGTTTGTTTTAAAAATGAATGCAGTCTTTGAAAAACGTCTCATATAGAGGTCAAAACCTTGCAACGAAATCAATTAATATGGAACGTTTTTAATCAATAAGAACGGGACATTTCAAATGGTACTTAGAGAAGCTCATAAAACCATATACTCAATACATCCTGGAACGGGGAAGACGTACAAGGATCTCAAGAAACATTTTTGGTGGCCGGGTATGAAAGCCGATGTTTCTAAATACGTAGGAGAATGTTTGACGTGTTCTAAGGTCAAAGCTGAGCATCAGAAACCATCAGGTCTACTTCAACAACCCGAAATCCCGGAATGGAAATGGGAAAACATTACCGTGGATTTCATCACTAAATTTCCAAGGACTGCAAGTGGTTTTGATAATATTTGGGTAATAGTTGATTGTCTCACCAAATCAGCACACTTCCTGCCAATAAGAGAAGATGACAATATGGAGAAGTTAGCACGACTGTATTTGAAGGAAGTCATCTCCAGACATGGAATACCAATCTCTATTATCTCTGATAGGGATGGCAGATTTATTTCAAGATTCTGGCAGACATTACAGCAAGCATTAGGAACTCGTCTAGACATGAGTACTGCCTATCATCCACAAACTGATGGGCAGAGCAAAAGGACGATACAAACGCTTGAAGACATGCTACGAGCATGTGTTATTGATTTCGGAAATAGTTGGGATCGACATCTACCGTTAGCAGAATTTTCCTACAACAACAGCTACCATTCAAGCATTGAGATGGCGCCGTTTAAAGCACTTTATGGTAGAAAGTGCAGGTCTCCAATTTGTTGGAGTGAAGTGGGGGATAGACAGATTACGGGTCCGGAGATAATATAAGAAACTACCGAGAAAATCATCCAAATTCAACAACGGTTGAAAACCGCCCAAAGTCGACAAAAGAGCTACGCTGACATTAAAAGAAAAGATATAGAATTTGAAATTGGAGATATGGTCATGCTTAAAGTTGCACCTTGGAAAGGCGTTGTTCGATTTGGTAAACGAGAGAAATTAAATCCAAGGTATATTGGACCATTCAAGATTATTGATCGTGTCGGACCAGTAGCTTACCGACTTGAGTTACCTCAACAACTCGCGGCTGTACATAACACTTTCCACGTCTCAAATTTAAAGAAATTTTTTGCTAAAGAAGATCTCACTATTCCGTTAGATGAAATCCAAATCAACGAAAAACTTCAATTTATCGAAGAACCCGTCGAAATAATGGATCGTGAGGTTAAAAGACTTAAGCAAAACAAGATACCAATTGTTAAGGTTCGATGGAATGCTCGTAGAGGACCCGAGTTCACCTGGGAACAAGAATATCAGATAAAGAAGAAATACCCGCACTTATTTCCAGAAGATACGTCAACACCTCCAACTGCTTAAAATTTCGGGACGAAATTTATTTAACGGGTAGGTACTGTAGTGACCCGAACTTTTCCAAATTTATATATATTAAATAAAATTGTTATTTACATGATTAAGTGTTTCCAACATGTTAAGCAATCATACTTGTTAAGACTTGATTAATTGAAATAGGTTTCATATAGACAATTGACCACCCAAGTTGACCGGTGATTCACGAACGTTAAAACTTGGAAAAACTATATGATGACATATATATGGTTATATATATATTTAACATGATATTATGATAAGTAAACATATCATTAAGTATATTAACAATGAACTACATATGTAAAAACAAGACTACTAACTTAATGATTTTGAAACGAGACATATATGTAACGATTATCGTTGTAACGACATTTAATGTATATATATCATATTAAGAGATATTCATACATCATAATATCATGATAATATAATAATTTAAAATCTCTTTTTATATTATAAACATTGGGTTAACAACATTTAACAAGATCGTTAACCTAAAGGTTTCAAAACAACACTTACATGTAACGACTAATGATGACTTAACGACCCAGTTAAAATGTATATACATGTAGTTTTTTAATATGTATTCATACACTTTTTAAAGACTTCAAGACACTTATCAAAATACTTCTACTTAACAAAAATGCTTACAATTACATCCTCGTTCAGTTTCATCAACAATTCTACTCTTATGCACCCGTATTCTTACTCGTACAATACACAGCTTTTAGATGTATGTACTATTGGTATATACACTCCAATGACCAGCTCTTAGCAGCCCATGTGAGTCACCTAACACATGTGGGAACCATTATTTGGCAACTAGCATGAAATATCTCATAAAATTACAAAAATATGAGTAATCATTCATGACTTATTTACATGAAAACAAAATTACATATCCTTTATATCTAATCCATACACCAACGACCAAAAACACCTATAAACACTTTCATTCTTCAATTTTCTTCATCTAATTGATCTCTCTTAAGTTCTATCTTCAAGTTCTAAGTGTTCTTCATAAATTCCAAAAGTTCTAGTTTCATAAAATCAAGAATACTTCCAAGATTGCAAGTTTACTTCCAAGTTTTCTAAATCCATTCCAAGTAATCATCCAAGATCAAGAAACCTTTGTTAATTACAGTAGTTTATCTTTCTAATACAAGGTAATAATCATATTCAAACTTTAATTCAATTTCTATAACTATAACAATCTTATTTCGAGTGGAAATCTTACTTGAAATTGTTTTCGTGTCATGATTCTGCTTCAAGAACTTTCAAGCCATCCAAGGATCCTTTGAAGCTGGATCTATTTTTCTCATTTCCAGTAGGTTTATCCAAGGAACTTGAGGTAGTAATGATGTTCATAACATCATTCGATTCATAAAAAAAACCTGTCTTATTCAACGTTATAAACTTGTAATCACTAGAACATAGTTTAGTTAATTCTAAACTTGTTCGCAAATAAAGTTAATCCTTCTAACTAGACTTTTAAAATCAACTAAACACATGTTCTATATCTATATTATATGCTAACTTAATGATTTAAAACCCGGAAACACGATAAACACCATAAAACTGGATATACGCCGTCGTAGTAAAACCGGAGGCTGTTTTGGTTGGGATAATTAAAAGCTAAGAATAATTTTGATTTAAAAGCTATACTTCTGGAAAAATGATTTTTCTTATGAACATGAAACTATATCCAAAAATCATGGTTAAACTCAAAGTGAAAGTATGTTTTTCAAAATGGTCATCAAGATGTCGTTCTTTCTACGGAAATAACTACCTCTTTCAAAAATGACTTGTAACTTCTATTTCCAACTATAAACTTATACTTTTTCTGTTTAGATTCATAAAGTTAAGTTCAATACAAAACCGTGGCCACTGGAATCACTCAAAACGGATTAGAAACGAAGAAATGGCGAGTAAAACAAGATTGATAAAAACTACTCATTTTACCTACGTGAAAGTTAGTAATAAATCTATTCCAATCACAACCTAATCAACTTATATTGTATATTATGTAATCTTGAGATACCATAGACACGTATACAATGTTTCGACCTATCATGTCGACCCATCTATATATATATATATATATTGCGGAACAACCATAGACACTCTATATGTGAATATTGGAGTTAGCTATACAGGGTTGAGGTTGATTCCAAAATATATATATAGTTTGAGTTGTGATCAATACTGAGATACGTATACACTGGGTCGTGAATTGATTCAAGATAATATTTATCGATTTATTTATGTACATCTAATTGTGGACAACTAGTTGTAGGTTACTAACGAGGACAGCTGACTTAATAAACTTAAAACATCAAAATGTATTAAAAGTTTTGTAAATATATTTTGAACATACTTTGATATATATGTATATATTGTTATAGGTTTGTGAATCAACCAGTGGCCAAGTCTTACTTCCCGACGAAGTAAAAATCTATGAAAGTGAGTTATAGTCCCACTTTTAAAATCTAATATTTTTGGGATGAGAATACATGCAGGTTTTATAAATGATTTACAAAATAGACACAAGTACGTGAAACTACATTCTATGGTTGAATTATCGAAATCGAATATGCCCCTTTTTATTAAGTCTGGTAATCTAAGAATTAGGGAACAGACACCCTAATTGACGCGAATCCTAAAGATAGATCTATTGGGCCTAACAAACCCCATCCAAAGTACCGGATGCTTTAGTACTTCAAAATTTATATCATATCCGAAGGGTGTCCCGGAATGATGGGGATATTCTTATATATGCATCTTGTTAATGTCGGTTACCAGGTGTTCACCATATGAATGATTTTTATCTCTATGTATGGGATGTGTATTGAAATATGAAATCTTGTGGTCTATTGTTACGATTTGATATATATAGGTTAAACCTATAACTCACCAACATTTTTGTTGACGTTTAAAGCATGTTTATTCTCAGGTGAATACTAATAGCTTCCGCTGTTGCATACTAAAATAAGGACAAGATTTGGAGTCCATGTTTGTATGATATTGTGTAAAAACTGCATTCAAGAAAATGATTTCGATGTAACATATTTGTATTGTAAACCATTATGTAATGGTCGTGTGTAAACAGGATATTTTAGATTATCATTATTTGATAATCTACGTAAAGCTTTTTAAACCTTTATTTATGAAATAAAGGTTATGGTTTGTTTTAAAAATGAATGCAGTCGTTGAAAAACGTCTCATATAGAGGTCAAAACCTCGCAACGAAATCAATTAATATGGAACGTTTTTAATCAATAAGAACGGGACATTTCAGTAATTACATATAATATATTAACCTTATATTTCATTTATTGTGTACTACTTATTTGATATAATAACACATTTAAATACTTAACATTTATATATTACAATATATTATTTATGTATAGAAGTAATCTATATATGGATTCATTTTAATAATAGCTTAATTACTTTTTATATTTTCAATTCAAAAGATTAAATTGCATTAATTCAAATTTATATATACACTTATATTTACATTTATATATATATATATATATATATATATATATATATATATATATATATATATATATATATATACATTTTTATTTACATAATTATTTACACAAAATTGTTCGTGAATCGCCAAGAATAGTCAAAGGTTAAATGGTTCCATGTTATCAATTCAATAATTTTAAGATTCAATAATACAGACTTCGCTTACCGTATTGAAATCATAATAAGATTAGGTTTAAATTTAGTTGGAAATTTTCGGGTCGTCACAGTACCTACCCGTTAAAGAAATTTCGTCCCCGAAATTTGATCGAGATTGTCATGGATAACATTAAGAATGTTTTCATGACTTATATGAGTTTGATAAAATAGAATTTTATTACCATAGAGTAATATGGATAAAATGATTCGATTATTCGAAGCGTATGAGTGAAGCTGTCACAAAAGAGTGAAGTGAGTATATGTAGGTTCGTCTTAACCGGTGTCGTAGTCACGGTTGATTTCCAGAATTTAAGAAATTTAGAGGAAATATTTGTAATAAGATTTGATTCTTCAATAATTAAGGAAGTTATGATCTTCTTTGATTAAATGAAATAATCTATTTCGATTACACTGTCGGATATTTCCCTATAAATCCACCCCTTTCGTTTCCTTTATATTCTGGAGTTCCATCCTTTTGTTTTCTCTTTCTGACTTTAAGTCAAATGAAAAATGGTCCAGAATTCGTAGATATGAATTCAGAATGAACAGAGTTAATGTTCAAAGATAAAAATTGTAATAGCACGATCTTGATTGGTTAAATTACCAGAATTCAAAAGATAAGATAGAACTATCAGGAAGATATGTTCTCGATATGTTTGGAGATTAGGTAGAATGTAAAAATCGTGTAACATGGAACATGATGATGTTATGGTCTGTGAATCATCACGTTTCATTGGAAACTCAACATGACTTACTGTAATATAATCACGTTGATCAAGTGTCATTATATTATACTAACTCATGCATCAGTTCCCAACACTACTTCAATATCATTCATATTTTAAATTCGAATCTTTCAGAATTTAGAAACTAAAACAGTTTCCTTTCTGATGTGACACTGATATTGCTAAGAGATAAATGATTTCAGATAAGAATAGCTATGAAAATATCTTCGGAAATATCGAGGATATTTATAATGAAAGATACGATGATATCTTAGAATTTCTAATATCGAAGGATGTTAAAGAATATTTGTCCGTAAAAGTATAGAGTTAGGAGCATGGTATTCGTTAATGACTTTAGCAGATACTGATTCATTTAGATTCCTTGAAGGCAGGTTTATTCTTTGTGATTTGTCCACAGCCTCCTTCATTGTTTGCTCAATCCATTTTCAAGTTCCAACATTTCTGAGCTTTACTGATAATGCTAAAAATGAACATATATTTCATAGCATTATTCCTCAAGAAAGACAAGCTTTTAATTGCAACTGTTCTATTTACAAGTGATATTCGTTTAAATAATAAAAGGTGAAGACAAAAGACAGATTCGACGAATTGAAGACGCAAACGACCAAAAAGCTCAAAAGTACAAAAGACAATCAAAAAGGTTCCAATTATTGATAAGAAACGTCTCGAAATTACAAGAGTACAAGATTCAAAACGCAAAGTACAAAATATAAAATTGTACGCAAGGACGTTCGAAAATCCGAAACCGGGACCAGAGTCAACTCTCAACGCTCGACGCAACGGACTAAAAATTACAAGTTAACTATGTATATAAATATAATATAATATATAATTAATTATATTAATTATATATATATTATATATATATTATAAACCGTCGGTAAACAAAGAGCCAAACTCCTCTGAGCTGTAAAAGCAAACTCCGCGAGTTGCGGAGTTTGAAGGCCAAAAAGGCCGCGAGTCGCGGAGCACCCAGTTTTGAAACTCCCTATAAAGCAAACCGAATTCTGATCATTTTCATCCATCTTTTTCTTCTTCTCTCATATATACGTAAAATATATATATATAATTTATATTTTAATTTTAATTTTAATTATAATTCTAATAATAAGGGTATGTTAGCGAATATTGTAAGGGTGTAAGTCGAAATTCTGTCCGTGTAACGCTACGCTATTTTTAATCATTGTAAGTTATGTTCAACCTTTTTATATTAATGTCTCGTAGCTAAGTTATTATTATGCTTATTTAAAACGAAGTAATCATGATGTTGGGCTAATTACTAAAATTGGGTAATTGGGCTTGTACCATAATTGGGGTTTGGACGAAAGAACGACACTTGTGGAAATTAGACTATGGGCTATTAATGGGCTTTATATTTGTTTAACTAAATGATAGTTTGTTAATGTTAATATAAAGATTTACAATTGGGCGTCCCTATAAATTACCATATACACTCAATCGGACACGATGGGCGGGGTATTTATATGTACAAATAATCGTTCATTTAACCGGACACGGGAATGGATTAATAGCCACTAGAATAATTAAAACAGGGGTGAAATTATGTACAAAGGACACTTGGTATAATTGATAACAAAATATTAAAACCTTGGGTTACACTCAGTCGACATCCTGGTGTAATTATTAAACAAAGTATTAAAATCTTGTTACAGTTTAAGTCCCCAATTAGTTGGAATATTTAACTTCGGCTATAAGGATAATTTGACGAGGACACTCGCACTTTATATTTATGACTGATGGACTGTTATGGACAAAAACCAGACGGACATATTAAATAATCCAGGACAAAGGACAATTAACCCATGGGCATAAAACTAAAATCAACACGTCAAACATCATGATTACGGAAGTTTAAATAAGCATAATTCTTTTATTTCATATTTAATTTCCTTTATTTTATATTTAATTGCACTTCTAATTATCGCACTTTATTTATTGTTATTGTATTTAATTGCACTTTTAATTATCGTACTTTTTAATTATCGCAAGTTTATTTTATCGCACTTTTATTATTCGCAATTTCATTTATCGTTATTTACTTCATGCTTTAATTTAAGTCTTGTATTTATTTTTAATATTTTACATTTGGTTTTAACTGCGACTAAAGTTTTAAAATCGACAAACCGGTCATTAAACGGTAAAAACCCCCCTTTATAATAATAATATTACTTATATATATATTTGTATTTTTATAAAAGTAAACTAATATAGCGTTGAGCTTTGTTTAAAAAAAAGATTCCCTGTGGAACGAACCGGACTTACTAAAAACTACACTACTGTACGATTAGATACACTGCCTATAAGTGTTGTAGCAAGGTTTAAGTATATCCATTCTATAAATAAATAAATATCTTGTGTAAAATTGTATCGTATTTAATAGTATTTTCGCACTAAAAATAATACTATTTTGTATACACCCCCTACGACATCAAGTATTTTTGGCGCCGCTGCCGGGGAAATCTTAAACGCCGGAAGCGCAACGCTAATATAAAAAAAAAAAACAAAAATTTATATATTTTTAAGAGTTTGTTAAAAGTTTTATAAGTTTCTTTATTTTTATTTTAGTTTATAAAAATATAAGTTTTATTTAAATGTCTTTTATTTATATAAAAACAGAAAACAGAAAATAAAAAAAAAATAAAGAAAAACGCGTCGAATTTAAACCTGTCAGCCGAATTTTGGAACCCCGCGAGTCGCGGGGTTTGAAGCTTTGAATACCGCAACTCGCGGAGTTTCTCTGACACCGACAGAAACCCTAAAACTGCATTTATTACGGATTATTATTAATTATAATTATTATTAACCCTAATTATTATTATTATTATTATAATTAGTTTTATTTTTAGTTTTACTTTTTATTTATTTTATATTTTGTTTAATTTAGTTTAATTAATTTGTAAAATTAGTAGTTTTAATAAATAAATAATATAAAAATAATATTTTTATGAAAATTGTAATTTTTACAACTTTTTGTATATTTTTATATTTTGTCCCTTTTTAATCGTTGTAGCGTAATATTTGTATTTTTAGCTCATATTTAGTTTTAAACTTAGTTTTTGCCATAGTTATTTTTACTCCTAGATTTTTAGGCTTTGCCGTAGAATTCCTTAAGTGCTTTTTCTTTAGACTAAGATTTAGGTACTTTAGAATTTTGCGACGCCTTTTTAAGTTTTAGTTTCTTTTTAAGTTATTTTCAATTGGGATTTAGTTTTCCTGTAAGCTTTAATATTTTTAGACGACTTTTACCTATGTATCAATTATCATTCCAATTAGTAATCTCAATTTGCGATTATAATTTTAAGTTAGTTGTAGTAATAAGGTTAGGTTAGTCAAGTATTTTTAAGTTTTTATAAGTTTCTTTTATTTTTCCGTCACCTTTTATTTTTCAACCATTTTTCTTTTTCGACCTTTTTCGACAATCTTTTTCTCTCTTATTTCTCGCCATTCTAGTTTTTAGGACTTAGATTTTTATTCTACTTCTTATCTAAAATTCTTAAAATTACGAAAATTTATTTTAAGTGGTTAAATTAATAGACATTAAAATTTTCTGGTTCGTAGTAATAGTTGGATTTGTACGTGGACCGGGTTATTGGAGCCAAACAGTCCTCAATTATATTGAGACCAAACGAATCCTGCCCCTCTGCTGCATCTTTTGGCTATTCGAAACGTGGGCAAAATCAGAAAAGTCTATTAATTGGATAACTTATTATAATTTTTCTTTCCTTTTAAAAACTAATAGGATATTCAGTGAATGCACCGAGCAAGACGTTCACCACCTTTTGTACGTTCACCACCTGTAACTAGATCAAGACATTTAGCAAATATAACCGCCGTTGATTTTTCTTTAGAATCGTCATCCAGTCGACCAAGTACTTCAGTTCAAATTTCCGATAATCCATTTTTTGAACCCGACCTCACAATTGAGAATCCGGAGAATATTCAGGAACGGTTCGTAGATCCTGAACCACTAAACTTTCCTCCGGAACCACCAATCATTCAAACAGAGATTGTTGAGGAACGAACCATTAAATCAGAATCCTCTAGTGATTCCGATTCAACAAATTCAATTATGGAGAATCTGGAACCTTTAAGTATGGAAGACCGAATGAGAGCTAAACGCACTGGCCAAGGTCACGTAATTACTCATCCAGACATTAATGCGCCAGATTATGAAATCAAAGGACAAATTCTGCACATGGTGACTAATCAATGCCAATTTAGTGGTGCGCTGAAGGAAGATCCAAATGAACATCTACGTACCTTTAATAGGATCTGCACACTATTTAAAATCCGAGAAGTGGAGGATGAACAGATATATCTCATGTTATTTCCCTGGACTTTAAAGGGAGAAGCCAAAGATTGGTTGGAATCGTTACCTGAAGGGGCGATTGATACATGGGATGTTTTAGTTGACAAATTTCTTAAACAATTCTTTCCTGCATCTAAAGCCGTAAGACTTCAAGCAGAAATTGTTACGTTCACACAGAAACCGAATGAAACTCTATATGAGGCATGGACAAGATATGGAAAGTTGTTAAGAGGATGTCCGCAACATGGTTTAGACACCTGTCAAATAGTACAAATATTCTACCAAGGATGCGACATCACTACAAGGAAAGACATAGATATAGCAGCTGGTGGTTCTATTATGAAGAAAACCGAAACTGATGCTTACAAAATTATTGATAACACTGCTTCCCACTCACATGAGTGGCACCAAGAAAAAGATATTGTTAGATCATCTAAAGCAGCTATAGCCGATTCTAGCCATGACTTAGATTCCATTTCCGCAAAGATAGATGCTGTGGAGAGACGAATGGAAAAGATGACTAAAGATATTCACTCAATACGAATTAGTTGTGAGCAGTGTGGAGGACCACATTTGACAAAAGATTGTCTCAGTATTGAATTAACAATGGAACAAAGAGAGAATATTTCATACATAAACCAAAGGCCTGGAAATAATTATCAGAATAATTATCAACCGCCAAGACCGATTTACAATCAAAACCAGAATTATAACCGAAATATTCCATACAACAACCAACAAGGTCCTAGCAATCAACAAGTATCCAATAATACTTACAATCAGTAAAGACCGAATTTTCAAAACAAACCACCACAACAAACCGATGATAAAAAGCCGAATTTAGAAGATATGATGACAAAGCTAGTTGAAACTCAAACACAGTTTTTCACATCTCAGAAACAAACTAATGAACAAAATGCTCAAGCATTTAGAAATCAACAAGCTTCTATTCAAAATCTGGAACAAGAAGTAAGTAACCTAGCAAGGTTAATAGGTGAAAGAAAAACAGAAAGTCTACCTAGTGATACAAACGCTAACCCCCGGAATGAAACAGCTAAAGCCATTACCACAAGAAGTGGTAGAACACTTAAACCACCTGAAATACCTGTAACTTCTGATGAAGCTATTCCTACTCCACAAGAACCACAACCTGATCAAGATAAGGAAAAAGAACCGGTAGTTGAAAAGATTAATGAAGATAACACAGCTAAGGCTAAACCTTATGTTAAACCATATCAACCACCACTTCCTTATCCGAGTAAAATGAAGAAAGAAAAACTTGAAGCCGAGCAATCCAAATTCTTGGATATGTTTAAACAGATAAATGTAAATCTTCCTTTAATTGATGTGATTTCAGGAATGCCTAGATATGCTAAATTCTTGAAAGATATAATCTCAAATAGAAAGAAAATGGAAGAACTCTCAGCTGTTACTATGAATGCTAATTGTTCAGCAGTGCTGTTGAATAAGATACCAGAAAAACTATCTGATCCAGGAAGTTTCACAATTCCATGTTTTCTGGGTAGTCTTAATTCAATAGAAGCATTGGCAGACTTAGGTGCTAGTATAAATCTAATGCCGTATTCACTATACGCTAAACTAGACCTTGGAGAATTGAAACCAACCAGAATAAGCATACAACTAGCCGATAGATCAATAAAATATCCTAGAGGGATAATGGAGAACATGCTAGTTAAAGTTGGTACTTTAGTATTTCCAGTAGATTTTGTTGTTCTGGACATGGAAGAAGATTCTCAAGTTCCTCTCATATTAGGAAGACCATTCTTAAACACGGCTAAAGCAATGATAGACGTGTTCGGTAAGAAACTGACCCTAAGTATAGAGGATGAGAGTGTTACCTTTTCAGTTGATAGAGCAATGCAACAACCACAATCTGCAGATGATACATGTTATTATATTCAAACTATAGATGCACATGCAGAATTATTAAAAGAATTTCCAGAATTACAAGGAACAGGAGAATGCTCTTTAGGAGAAAGTAATGAACCAATTGATGAAGCTGAAATGTTAGCTACACTTATAGCTAATGGATATGAACCAACAACAGAAGAAATTCAAATGCTAAAAGAAGAAGACAGATATCGATACAAATCATCGATAGAAGAACCTCCAAAATTAGAGTTAAAGCCACTTCCAAACCATTTGGAATACGCTTATTTACATGGTGAATCTGAATTACCTGTAATAATATCGTCTTCTCTTACTGAAAATGAGAAATCACAACTCATTTCTGTGTTGAAAGCTCATAAACCCGCTATTGCATGGAAGATTCATGATATTAAAGGCATAAGTCCTTCGTATTGCACTCATAAAATCCTTATGGAAGAAGGTCATAAAACGTATGTGCAATGCCAACGAAGACTAAATCCTAATATGCAAGATGTAGTTAAGAAAGAGATTATTAAATTGCTTGATGCAGGTTTAATTTATCCAATCTCTGATAGTCCATGGGTAAGCCCAGTTCAATGCGTACCTAAGAAGGGTGGCATGACTGTCATTACAAATGAGAAAAATGAGCTTATCCCTACTAGGACTGTAACAGGATGGCGTGTGTGTATTGATTATAGAAAATTAAATGACGCCACCAGAAAAGATCACTTTCCCTTACCTTTTATTGATCAAATGTTGGAAAGATTAGCCGGAAATAGTTACTATTGTTTTCTAGATGGATTTTCCGGATATTTTCAAATTCCAATAGCACCCGAGGACCAAGAGAAAACCACATTCACGTGCCCTTATGGTACTTTTGCTTACAAACGCATGCCATTTGGACTTTGTAACGCCCCTGCAACCTTTCAAAGGTGTATGATGGCGATTTTTCACGACATGATAGAAGAATGCATGAAAGTTTTCATGGATGACTTTTCAGTCTTCGGTGATACATTTGAATCATGTCTAGCTAATCTTGAACGAATGCTTCTTAGATGCGAACAATCAAATCTAGTACTTAATTGGGAGAAATGCCATTTCATGGTTAAAGAAGGCATCGTTCTTGGACATAAAATTTCAAAAGAAGGAATTGAAGTGGATAGAGCTAAAGTAGATTTAATTGCTAAACTTCCACATCCCACCAATGTTAGAGGAGTTAGGAGTTTTCTAGGGCATGCCGGTTTTTACCGACGTTTCATAAAAGATTTTTCTAAGATTGCCACTCCTATGAATAAACTCCTAGAAAAGGATGCGCCATTCATCTTTTTAGATGAGTGTATCAAATCTTTTAATATTCTTAAAGAGAAACTCACTAATGCGCTGATCATGATAACGCCAAATTGGAATCTACCATTTGAACTCATGTGCGATGCAAGTGATTTTGCAATGGGAGCCGTTTTAGGACAAAGGATTGAAAAATGATTTCAACCTATTTATTACGCTAGTAAGACATTACAAGGAGCACAGACGAATTACACAACTACTGAAAAAGAACTCCTTGCTATTGTCTTTGCTTTTGATAAATTTCGATCATATCTCGTTCTAGCAAAAACGGTGGTCTATACCGACCATTCTGCTCTTAGATACTTATTTTCAAAACAAGATGCTAAACCAAGATTAATCCGTTGGATCTTACTCTTACAAGAGTTTGATATTGAAATCCGAGATAAAAGAGGAGCAGAAAATCTCGCCGCTGATCATCTTTCTCGTCTTGAAAATCCCGAATTAGAAGTTCTAAATGAATCAGCCATACAAGACAACTTTCCTGATGAATATCTATTGAAGATAAATTATAAAGAAATCCCATGGTTTGCAGACTATGCAAACTACTTAGTTTGTGGATTCCTTGAAAAAGGATTATCATACCAAAGACGAAAGAAATTCTTCAGTGATATAAAACACTATTTTTGGGAAGATCCACATCTGTTTAAAAGTTGTCCCGATGGAATAATACGCCGATGTGTATTTGGAGATGAAGCTAGTAAAATATTAAACCATTGTCACACAGGACCAACAGGAGGGCATTATGGGCCTCAACTAACAGCAAGAAAAGTTTATGAAGCTGGATTCTATTGGCCTACAATTTACAAAGACGCACACCTTCTTTGCAAATCCTGTGATGCATGTCAAAGGGCCGGAAAAATAAGTCAACGTGATGAAATGCCACAAAATAGCATCCAAGTATGTGAAGTATTTGAAATTTGGGGTATTGACTTTATGGGTCCATTTCCAAAATCTCATAATAATCTATATATACTCGTAGCCATTGATTATGTATCTAAATGGGCGGAAGCACAAGCTCTCCCAACTAACGATGCACGAGTTGTAGTCAACTTTTTAAAACGTCTTTTTGCAAGGTTTGGAACACCGAAAGCTTTAATAAGTGATCGGGGTACTCATTTCTGTAATAATCAACTTGAGAAAGTTCTTAAAAGATATGGAGTAACTCATAAAATCTCCACTGCATATCATCCACAAACAAGTGGACAAGTTGAAAATACCAACCGAGCCTTAAAACGTATTCTAGAGAAAACCGTAGGATCAAATCCGAAGGAATGGTCCATTAAATTGGAGGATGCACTCTGGGCTTTTAGAACAGCCTACAAAACTCCAATTGGAACCACACCTTTTAGACTTGTTTATGGAAAAGCATGTCATCTTCCAGTAGAAATTGAACACAAAGCATTTTGGGCTTTGAAGACATGTAATCTTGATTTACATGAAGCCGGACGTCTCCGATTAAGTCAATAAACGAATTAGAAGAATTAAGACATGAAGCATACGAAAATTCGTTAATCTATAAAGAAAGAACGAAGAAATGGCATGATAAAAGAATCAGAAGTTCAAAAGAATCTAAAGAAGGAGACAGAGTTCTTCTTTTCAATTCACGATTCAAGCTATTTTCTGGAAAATTGAAATCAAGATGGTCTGGACCATTCATAGTCAAAAGAGTTTTCCCATACGGAACGATAGAATTAATAAATTCAAATGGGATTGAATTTAAAGTTAATGGTCACAGAGTTAAACATTACATAGATGGTCCGATGGAAGTCGGCAACGAAGTTAATCACAATTTCGACACCACAGCTAACTAAGTGTGGGGAGAATCAAGTCTTTAAAGGATAATATGTATTTATGTTAGAGTTAGATTGTCTGTTTTCGTGTAGTTCTCGAAAATGGAACCCGAATGGTCTTTCCCTAGCAGACCCTAAAGAACTAGTCTTCTCCCCCCATTCTGAATTTTTATTTTTTTAGGTTTTTACGAAATGAAGACTGCCTGTGAACTAAACCATGGTCTAATGCTACACGCTTTGATCACTAAAAGAAATAATGACATACTACCAAGTGAAATAGTATCAGTAATCAGAGAAAGAATGGACGGAGTTAGAAAAGAATCCAGATGCGAAGATAATAAGTTACAATTTGGTAAAGGAAAATCAAAATCCGCAGCGAAAAGAAGAGCACGACACCTAGAAAGATGTCACAAATGCTGAAAATGGTCACATGGAGGTAAATGTTCAAATAATCAAACCTATTCAAATACCGAATTTGTTACTTTATGCAGAGACGGACCGTTCATATGTTTAGAAGAAAAGACACTGAATGCTCGAGGTTACGCCTATGTAGCCATGGAAAACCAATTAAACCGACTATCTTATGAATGGGATAGATCATATAACTAAGAAATGTATTTCACAGGTATGTCTGTACAGTTTTTATTTTTATTTTTAACCTTTTGATAATAAACGCTAATTTGTTCGCTAAAAAGTATTAAATTGGTATTGAATAAAATTAGGTTTGGCGACCGAAATTATTGATATCATTCAAAAATTTATTACATCACTGCGAAATTTAACGTTTATTCTTAAGGTATAAATATCTTTAATCAATCAACCCAAAATATTTCAAAAATTCGTCATGAGTTAAATTAGGTCTTGGAACTGAAATTACTTTACCGAAAAGAGGGGCGCATATTTTTGATAATATTTGATTGATTAAAGTGGGATAAAAAGACAAAAAGATTTTTAATTTTATTTTTACCATGTTTTTAAAATTAATATTTAAATCTTAAATTAATATTGTAAACTTTGTAAAACAATATTTTTAAAATTGTAAATATTTGAAAAATTAATATAAGTTTGGTGTGAATTTATAATATGAATTTTTAAAATTAAGTTTGGTGTGAATTTTTAATTTTTAAAAATATAAATTTTTAATTTTATGCATTTCAAATTTTAAGTTTGGTGTGAATTTTTAATATAAATTTTGAATTTTATATTTAAGTTGTGTGAATTTAAAAACAAAAATTTACTTTATCTCATTAAGTTAAAAATATGATTTTTAAAATTCGTCGTAAGTTGAAGACTAGGTCTTTGAACCGAAATTGCTTTACCCAAGGGAGGGACGAGAACTTTTATTATCATTATTTTTAATGTTATTGATTTAAAGTATGCCAAAAACATTAAAAAACCCAAAAATCTTAGCTTTTAAAACAATCGCTGCAAAAAGACAAATTTTAAAATTTTGTCGAAGGACGGACTAGGACATCGATCCGAAACGACCTCGTCCTAAATAACAAAGGAAACAAAATTTTAAAATTAATTAATTAATTGTTTTAATAAGTTATTATAAAAAATAAAAAATAAAAAAAAAATACCAAACTCCGCGACTCGCGGAGTTTGAAGGGTATTTCACCGCGAGTCGCGGAGGACCGAAAATCAGAAAAAAAATAAAAAGAGCTGAACGATCAGTTTCAGTCCACACAACCCAAAACTCAAAAACACAGCGAAATACTGCGCGAAAATACACCAAAAACACCCCAAAAATCACAATTTTTAACCGTTAATCACCAAATTTTTTACTAAAATCATGTTTAGAAGGATGCTATCTAGGAATTACTCAAGAAAAACGGTAAATTTCTACACCTAAACACCATTTAATCCGAAATTAGTGTTCTTGAGCAATTGTTTTTCCCAATTTGATTTTGATGCTTTTTAGTGTAATTAGGCTTAAATTGTTTATGTATTATGCTTGTATAACCTAGATTGATGCTGTTTAACATGATTAGAAGCCTTAAACTTCAAATTTTGAGTAATCTAGGGTTTGTGTTCTTGAGCAAATTTGGGGCTTTTTGATATAAACAGGTTATGGCCGATTTTTGTCATGAATTGTTGCTAAATTGAGTAGTGTAATATGTCTAGGTAGTTAAATGATCTAAACTTTGAGCCTAAACATAATTTTGAGAATTAAAGTGGACTTTTTCAAGTCTAAAATTCATGAACTTGATTTTTGAAAGATAATGCCATTTGAGACTTGTTTAATTGATAGTAATGATTATTTTGACATGTTATTTGAGTTGAATGCTTATGAACTTGGCGAACATTTTCGTATATGCTTATTTGAAAAAGTGTAGATTTGATAAAAATGTGAAAATGAGCTTAAGTTTGATATAAATTGATCATGTCATTGTAATTATTTTGATTGATGATTTTGCTGACACTAATGCATATTTGGATGCACAAAAATTGTGTTTGATGTGTTTTGCAGACTAAAAGGGGTGAATCTTCATCCCAAGCCCGCAATGCTCCTGCTGAGAATGTGGAACAACAGGAGGTGGATAACTACTACAAGCAGGATATACCTCATCCAGTCATGACCTTTTCTGATATGCACTTGGAAGAGTTGCACCCGAACCTGAGATTTGACAGACTTTGGATAGATTATCCAAAATACCAAAGGGGTTTGCATACTCTTCATTCTAAGGTTGTTGAGGTACCGAGGGTCATAGAATGGGGACCCTTAGAAGCTGTAGAATTGGCCGGGCCAATTAGGGAATTACTTGTACAGAGGTATGGTAATTCTACTTTTAATGACTGGGTACGTTTATTCACCATGCGTAGACCTGTATATAAAGTATGGTGTGAAGAATTGTTATGTAGTATAGAGTTGAATGATCGGGTGGCTAGTTTAACCGATCGTTCTTTTATTAGATTTTTGTTAGGCGGTTCGATGCGCCACATGTCTTTACTGGACATGGCTCAGGCTTTACGTATATATACGCCTGAGGAGTTAGCATCTGCCGATTGTAGAGGTTTGATACTAAACGGTAGAAAGATAGATGAAAATTTTGATACACACGGTGTGTGGAGTCAAATGACAAGCCATCACCGTTTCAAAGGGGGAAATTACTCTTATTTGGATATAGATAGAGCCGAATTAAGAGTGATTCATAGGTTTTTAGCTAATTCGATTACACAAAGGGGTAAGAACAAGGAAAAGGTAAATGAACAAGATTTGTTTTACCATATGTGTATTCGAGACCCACAAAGCGCTGTAAGTATACCATATTGAGTGGGTTATTATTTATCAGCTATGGTTCGGGGGATGCGACCGCATAGCATAATAGGAGGTGGTATTTTTATTACTTTGATTGGTGAATATCTCGGTGTGGATATAAGTCGGGGGGGGATTATTAGTAGAAGAACCAGAACCCCGCGATACTATAGGTTTAAATGTATACCATGGTGCGAAAGTTTTGAAGAGGCGAAATAACGCCGCAGTATGATACCATGGTACACATCCACAGGTGGAGAGAAACCAACAGCAAGGTAATGTAGGAGGGGGGAATGAGATGCAAGAAATGCAAAGGTTTATAGCTTCTCAGGAATACGAAAATGCTAGACAGAGAGCATTTGAAGATTGGCAAGTTCATCAGAACCAAATCATAGCTCATTGCCAACATATAGGTAGAAACTATATTCCTATAGCACCTATGGTTATGCCTGGAACCCCTATTGGTACCAATATCATCCTTAGTTTAATTAATTTTTTTTTTTTTTTTGTAATTTGTAATTATTGATACGTTTAATACTTTTGTTAATATTGTAATCATTTTTATAATTATCTAACTTTTATTCTTAGATTTTAATAATTTTTAAATGTGGGGTAATATACCAAACTTCAAAAATATGTATATATGTTTGCAGTTTATCTTATGTACACAACAGGGTAAAACAACGCATTTTCAAAGACTGTCATTAAGTTCAGCAAAAGCAACTAATTTTGACGACAAGATGCAAAATATATGTGAAATAACAACAAGACGGAATGAACAAATGATGTGCACCATTTATCATTCAGCAAACAAACGCCAATATATTTGGAAACTTTGGTAAAATTTAATCATTTTCACACAAATCACCCTCAATAATTTAAATTGTTACTGATTTCTTGCAAATGAGGGCATTGCAAGATCTTAAGTGTGGGAAGGGGTTAAATTCTTTCGGATTTTAAAGTTTTTTACTTTATACACTTGGTTACCATTAAAAATACTAGTAAAGCAGTAGTTGTATTAGAATCTAGTGCTCTCTGATAATAAAGAATAGCCCTAGTCTTATATACTGACTACCCAATTCTAGTAAAATTTTTCAAAATTTTCAATTAAATGAATTCAAAATCATGTTTATACATATTTATGAACGATAAAACTAGGTTTTAACACCGAAATTATTGTTACCTCGGAAAGGACATAAATTGAGAAACAAACCAAAATGTTAAAATTCATTTAAAATGGAATAGAGGACGATAAAAAGGAAAATAAAAGCCAAGTGTGGGAAAATTTACCAAGTTATCTTAAACATATGTCACATATATCTGTAACAAATAACTGAAAATACTTTTGCTTTGGACTAAACTAAACTGTTTTACCCAATGAAAGAAAAGAAAAGATGGATCTACACGATGAATCAATTCCATCATTAAAAGGAAGTAAAGTCTTCCGAAAAAGAAACGCGCTTCTTGATCTAGGTCATGAAGTTGTCGTCCAGGCCAGCTGTAGGTTGACGAAAAATCTAGAAAAGTCATCACTAAAATCAGCAGGAAATCCATGGACCTCAGCATTAAACAGGGTCGCCAAGTGGTCAGATTTATCCTAACCATGAGAAGGATTTATCTCGTACAATGGGGGGGCACCATGCAAATTAGCTGGATAAGACTAATGAATCAGATCCCCAGAAAGGATAATCTCCTTAAAGATTAAAAATCAGCTTTTAAGACTGATATTACTCAATCCTAGAGATTGACCTTAAAGATTGAGAATTCAAACTCATGGAATTCAATGATATCTAAACTCGAGCTTGAACGAGAAAATATTTTGATCAAAATTATAAACCGATTTGTTTTCTGAAAACCCATTTTCAATGCGTCCATTACCATTGAACGTAAAATCCTAGGAATTCACCTGGAATTCATTAGGTCACCTGAACTAAATCGGGTGTCAACCGTAAGAACGGTGGTTGCATAGTGGTCAAAGACAGGACCTTGTGCCATACCGAAAAATCATAAGGGTGAGCTTTACTATTGCTCCTACCAAGGATAGTAATTGCGTCCGACACGTTATAGACCATAATTAAAAGCATGTCAGGGGACATTGCCTTAACAGTTGCTTGTTCAACGCTTTCCTTTACAACCGGACGGTAGTTTACCGAAAGGTAATATACGGGACAAGTAAACTGGACGTGTTGCTTTCCAAATACAAGGTTAGCAAGTGGGTGACACAAAACCGCAAGTTTTGAGCTAAAATTTTCAAATCTGAAATCCACCAAACCCACAAAAATATTTTGCAAACACCGGTAAAGGGTTATCCCGGAAAACTTATCTAGGGTAAAAACTAGATTTAATTTTCAAAAGATCAAATGTTTTCATAAAGATCCAATTTCCTTAATGGATCTAAATTTTTATAGCCATGTGGGACTGTAAACCATATCGTTACTACCATTGTTTATACCGCCGTATAGAAATCACTGATGTACAAAGTGTGAAGAATAAAGAAGTGATTCTAGTATTTCAAGACGATATTGCTTGAGGACAAGCAACGCTCAAGTGTGGGAATATTTGATAATGCTAAAAACGAACATATATTTCATAGCATTATTCCTCAAGAAAGACAAGCTTTTAATTGCAACTGTTCTATTTACAAGTGATATTCGTTTAAATAATAAAAGGTGAAGACAAATGACAGATTCGACGAATTGAAGACGCAAACGA